>NC_041220.1:24788768-24804358 GCF_002837175.3 Physeter macrocephalus | reverse complement strand
ACAACAGTGAGAAGCCCGCATACCGCAAAAAAAAAAAAAAAAAAAAAAAAAAAAACAACTACATGCTCTCCTGTAGCTCATGTGCAAATGGGGACAGGTGAGAATTAACAAACAAATCATTAAATAAAACATATATAAGTCCATTGTTCCTTATCTGAAAATCTTAAATCAAAAGGGCTCTAAGAACTGAACGTTTTGCTTAATTTACTGGTTAACAAAACATGAACTGGCATAAGACTACTTATAATCTGTATTTATTTCACTTTTGAGGAGGTACCTGGATAAGCTTACTATATACCACAGTTGTCACACAGTATACAGCAAAGGCATTATGTCACTATCTTAGTCTGCTCTGCTAGGGCTGCCATAACAGAATACCAGAGAGTAGGTGACTCACACATCAGAAATTTATTTTCTCACACTCTGGAGGCTGGAAGTACACGAGCAAAGTGCTGGAAGGGTTGGTTAGGACTTTCTTCCTGGCCTGCAGACAGCCACCTTCTCACTATGTCTGCACATGGCCTCTCCTCTGTACATGTCGACTCCTGGAGTCTCTTCCTCTTCTAAGAAAGACAGCAGTCCTACTGGATTAGGGCCCCACTCTTATGACCTCGTATACCTGAATTACCTCCTGAGAGTCCCATCTCCAAATACAGTCACACTGGGGGTTGAGCTTCAATATTTGGATGTGGTGGAGAGAGGGAGAGACACAACTCAGTCTATAAAAATGACCTGTCCAAAAACTGAAAAAAATCTTAATTCCAAACACATCCGACCCTAAGAGCTCTGGATAGGGTAGTGTAAACCTGGCAGCATGGCACGTAGTTGTGGGCGTCTGGAGGAGAGTTTGAGCTGAGAATGCTGGTGGGAATGCAACACGAAGTACACCAGTCAGGGAAAGCCTCCCTGCAAAGGGAGTATTTGAGCCAGGCCCCCCATGAAGTAAGGGACTGGGCCACATCTGAGAGAAAACATTCTAAGCAGGGGGAACAGTAAGTTCAAAGACACGGAGACAAGAACAGAGCAGTATGGCTGATGAATAGAAAGGTTGTCCGTGTGACTGAAGCCCTGAGCTAAGGGAGGGGAGCAGATGAGGCAGCAGAGGTACGAATCACTGAGGGCCTTACTGACCACTGTAATGGAATTTGGCTTTTATTGAAGTAAAATGAGATGGCCATAGAGGGTTTTGAATAGAGGGGTGGCGTAACTGGATCAATGCTTTAACAGGATCACAACGTGTGACAGATAATCTCCAAGATGGTGGCCACCAATCAATGCCTTCTTTACATGAACAAGCATAACATACTACCCAGCAAGAGGTTGAGTCTATGTCCTCTCCTCTTGAATCTGAGATGGCCTCCTGACTTGCTTTTTGCAATAAAATGAGACAAATGTGACCGTCTGGGAATTCCAGGCCCAGGCCTTCAGAGCATCTGCAGTTCCTGCTTCCCTTTTATAGAAGTTGGATACTATGTAAGGAGTCTGACAACCCTGAGACCACCATGTGAGTAAGCCCAATCTAGCCATGTGGAAAAGCCAAATGGAGAAGCATGAAGGAACCCAGCCAACAGCCAGGACTGAGGCCCCATATATGACCCAATTTCTTAAACAATCTCAGACAGTCCTTTGAAGTCATACCAGCTGAGACCACAGACATTCTGGCATAGAGACAAGTCATTGCCACTGGGTCCTGTCCAAACTTCTAATCTTGGAACTTTAAACAAATAAAATAATTTTTATTTTACATTACTAAATTTGGGGGTAGTTATTTACACAGCAATTAGTAATTGACACTGAAATTGATATGAGATCAGGTGATAGGTTGACACCTGGGGAGTACATAGCAAGGACACTCACTGTTAGTGAGGCTAGAAAGGTAGTGATGAAATTATTATTAGAGGCTGGAGAGAGGGCAACTCATGTTGCATAGTTGCCTGCAATAATATGGAAGAAAGAAAACGTATCTAATAAACTTGTGGACCTGGCTAAGAAAATTTCTGAATGTGATAATTGGCTTCATTTGGGGGCCTAGGATTAATTGCAGGAAGAGAAAGAGGAACTGAAACATTCAAGCTGAATTTAGAAGAAATCATTCAACCCAGGACTTGCTAGGTTGGAAAATTAAACTTACTGTCATTCTTGTCTCTCGAGACAACACAAGATTCTCAAAGAAAGAAGTAGTCTTAGGGTAAAGATCAAATCCAGGGTCTATTAGTACAATGTACTCTCAGATTAGAGATCAAATCAAGTATGTGGCTGGAAGATGCCTCATTAAGATCTAGAAAGGATTTAAAGTGGCACCTCATAGACCCTATCAGTGAGACAAAGGTGTTTCTAAAGACCTTGAAGGCTTTTCCTACAGCATTCTGACTCACAGCCAAAGTAAACTGGAGCCTGTCTCAAGAGTTTTCTGGGTATGTCTTTTCCAATGGAGTGAACCTCAATAAAGTTTACAGGAAGCCCCCAAGGTTTATAAGAAAATTGTACCCTCCCCCCACCAAAAAAAATGCACCACCAGCTAAACAAAAAAGGACACACAAAAAAGTCTCTAGATCCCTAACTCACCATGAGCAGGAAGCACCCTGCTCAACTGCTAGCAAGAGCTATTTCTTATGGAAAAGGAAGAATCAAAGGAGGAACCTTTAACTTCACAGCCAGCCCAGCTGAGGTGCCAGATGCACAAATGAAGAAACCTTCCTGGGTGTTTCATCCCCAGCAGCCTTAGAGGAACCGACCAGCTGCATGTATGTAGCCCAGACTGCAGAATCATGACAAATAACAAATTTTTGTTTTTTAAGCCACTGCATTCTGGAGTGGTTTTTGTTTGTTTGTTTCGTGGTTTTGTTTGTTTAATACAGATAAGTAAAAACAGATAACTGAAATCTTCTTGGGGTGGGGGTGGGGGGAGGGACAAGTAGAGCAACAGAGAGACCACCTCTTGCCACTATACCATGAGACATGATTAACGGTGGCCTGGACCCATGTGGCAGCAGTGAAGATGGTAAGCAGGTCAGATGGCAACAAAGAGACCACCTCTTGCCACTATACCATGAGACATGATTAACGGTGGCCTGGACCCATGTGGCAGCAGTGAAGATGGTAAGCAGGTCAGATGTGGGATCTATCTTGGAGGCACAGCTGAATGATTTAGCAGATTAAATGTGGGGTGTGAGAAAACAAGAAGTAAGGACAGCTCCACGGCTAACTGATTGGTTATCTATGCAGCTACAAGAATGGATTTGCCATCGAGTGAGATGAAGAAGACAGCGGGAGAAGCAGTTTTGGGGGTTAAGTCAGGAATCCAGTGAGTACTAGATATCCAGTCAGAGATGGTGAAGAGGCTTCCATGTATGAATCTGGAGTTCAGAGAAAGATCACGACTCCAGACATGCATTTATGAATCACCACTTGGGAAGGTGTTGAAAGCCATGAGACTGAGAACACCAAGGGATTGAGCACAGACAGAGAAAAGGTCATGAACTGAGCCCACAGATGCCTACATTTAGAGGTTAAGAAAGTAAGGAATTGGCGAAAGAGACTGCAATAGGTGCTGGTGAGGAAAAAGGACAATAAAGAGAGGGGACGGCCTGGAAGCCAAATGAAGAACTTTCTAGTTCTGCTGACAGGGCACCTAGGAAGAGAACCCAGCACTAATCACTGGATTTAACATGGTTTCTTGGTGCCTTTGACAAGTGCATTTTTCATGCAATAGTGGGGATGACAGCCTGGCTGGGTCAAGAGAGGATGAGAGGAGAGACCCTGGAGACAGAATACAGTTGACTTTGAAAGTTGTCCTATAAAATGGGGACAGAAAAACCAGGTGGTAGCTGGAGAGAAACATGAGGTCAACAGAGACTTTCTGTTTTTTGTTTCTAATGGGAGAAATTATAGCATGCCTGCATGGTAATGGGAAAGACTTGTTAGACAGAGAAGAAAATTGATGATGAATTAAAAAAAAAAAAAGAATTACTAGAACTATGTCCTGGAGCAGATAATAGGAATGAGACTACATCCCTGAATGAGTGCAATAGATTTCTGGCTGGTTTCCTCAGCTCCAATTTGTTCTTTTCTTCAATAAATCCTACCCCAGACTATTTTCCTAAAATAGTGTTTTTATTATAACGTTCCAGCAATGTGTTTTGCTGTTACTTATGTTTCCTACCTGTTTTTGCATGCCTCTGCTTAGCTGTCAAATTGTTCAGTGATCACTGAGGTCAATATAAGTCAACTATGTGTCCAACCCCTGGCTGGGGACATGGGACACGCTGTCTTGTCTTTATTCAAAACATAAGTGTAGAGACAGGCGCATAATAAGATGAACTTACAGAGAGAAAAGCTATTATAGGGGAATGTAGACAGCACCAAATAAATTCATATCGGGGAGAGAATAATTCTGCCTGGGCAGCAGAAAGGGGCAGCAAAAGTTAGAGACGGTGGGCTTTGTGAGTAGGACATTTGACGGCTGACAAGGAGCGACAAGGAATACAGCAAGTGTGTCTAGAGCGCAGAGCAGGTATGACTGGAGATGAGGGAGCAAAGGCTGTCCAAGCCCGACTGGAACCTACTCCTCACTCCTTTCAGTGGGAAGCCTCTATCGCAGTCACACTCCCTTCTTTACTGCTCCCCACCCCAGGCATGAACACACATACTTTCCTTTAAGCACAGTGAGCCACGGCAGTCCAGAAACCATGGGTAGGGGATGGGCATGAGGCTGAACTAGATCAGAGCTCTTCGAAGTGAGGGACGGGCACTCCTGGGGAACCCCCATGACTTTCCAAGGTCTGTATGACCACAGGGAGCTCTAAAGAAATGAATTTCCGGACCCACTACTTCCTTGGGTGCCCCTTTGTGTAAGTGATATGCCTGAAATGTGCCTGAGGCAAAGCAGATTTCTAGCAAGTTCTCTTTTCCCCTGCTTCCTCTTTCATAATGATGCTTCTCCCATTTTACGAAAGAAAGGTGGACCTCTCCCGCATCCAGAATCCTACCATGCACCTTGCCTGTCCAAGGTGCCAAATACAGGGCCAAGTGGAAAAACTGATATTAGAGATAACTTCTTTAGTCAAAGCAGTGATATCCACACTACCCACCTCTACTCTGATATCATTTCCAATGTAGTTTAGTTTTACGCTAATAAGTACTTATCAAAAGTGAATGCGGGGGGCTTCCCTGGTGGCACAATGGTTAAGAATCCGCCTGCCAATGCAGGAGACACGGGTTCGATCCCTGGTCCGGGAAGATCCCACATGCCGCAGAGCAACTAAGCCCGTGCGCCACAACTACTGAGCCTGCGCTCTAGAGCCCGCGAGCCACAACTACTGAGCCCGTGTGCCACACCTACTGAAGCCCACGTGCCTAGAGCCCATGCTCCGCAACAAGAGAAGCCACCGCAATGAGAAGCCCGTGCACCACAATGAAAAGTAGCGTCCGCTCGCCGCAACTACAGAAAGCCCGCGCGCAGCAATGAAGACCCAACACAGCCAAAAAAAAAAAAAAAAAAAAAAAAAAGGGAATGGGATATTTTGGTTAATTGTGTACTAATAATAAAAGTGAATGGGATATTTTGGTTAATTGTGTACTAATAATATTTAAAATAATATAACGAATAATTTTAACAATATAGTTATTTATTTTAGAAAATGAAATCTCACTGGATGTGCTTATTTTTGGTGCTGAGGAGTAAGGAGAGCAAAAAAGTTGGGAAAATATATTGTAAAATATCTAACTAAGACGTTCAATTAAAAAATAATTATTTGAAAATGTTAGCAGTCAGGGATAACAGTTTTCCAAGAGTACAGCTAACCCTTGAACAACAGCAGGGTCAGGCGCGCCAACACTGCACTCAGTGGAAAATCTGCTGTAATTTTCAGCAGGCCCTGGGACTGCAGTTCTTCCGTATCCGTGGTTCTGCATCACAGATTCAACCAACCACGGATCCTGGACCTCGCAGTTCAAACTCCTGTTGTTCAAGGGTCAACATAGTTCCTGTCCCAAATTTTTATCCAAAGGCATATAAGCAGGAGGCCCAGTAAGGAGACTTCAGTGATACAGCAATAACTGACTATGTCACTGGGCTCGTGTGTCACGACCTTAGAGTCTCCCCACCCCCAACCTTACAGCCCTAATATTTTCCTCTTCTGGGATCATTTTCGGTTTCAATTCCTTTACTTGACAAAATACTTTCTGTCACTCTCCTTCAGCATCTGGAAAAGAAACAACTTAGAATATGATCACCTACTGTAGGCATTGACTTTTTTTACTCCTTCTCATGTGGTCTATATATAGTCCTCTGCTTCTAAAAATGACCTGCCAGGCACCACTAGATTTGCAGCGGGATAAAACACTGGAAAATATATGTGTATACGTACTCTGCCTCCAGATATAAATTGTGTACAAATACTATCATTGAAATGAACTGAGATCAAAGAGCCTCTTATTTCCTATTTCTGATTCCAGCACTGAATAACTTTTTTTAAAAAAAAGTGTAGGGCTTTCCTGGTGGCGCAGTGGTTGAGCGTCCGCCTGCCGATGCAGGGGACACGGGTTCGTGCCCCGGTCCAGGAAGATCCCACATGCCGCGGAGCGGCTGGGCCCGTGAGCCATGGCCGCTGAGCCTGCGCGTCCGGAGCCTGTGCTCCGCAACGGGAGAGGCCACAACAGTGAGAGGCCCGCATACCGCAAAAAAAAAAAAAAAAGTGTAACATTCCCTGACATATAGCAAGTTAATAAATAATCATAAATATATATGAAATTGATTATAGTTAGTAACATTACCATTAAATAGTTAGGAGTAAACACTATGAGCAAAACCCACAAATGTTCTCTCAACTTTCCTATGGAATTTTTCCATCCAATCCATAAAATAGGATAGCAGCCAGCACATAAGCAATGCTCAGCCTCAACAGTCTCATGCAGTAATCTGTAATCACTGGGTAAATAAATCGAAGAGCTAATACTGAGTTAAAGAAAGAAGCTGGCTTCTTGCCAACCCTCAGACCATAAAATCTTCTGAAAAGGAGACTTCCCAAATAGTTGACTACACCACTTCCACTGTGATATGTGAGTCTTCTGATCGCTCCCTGAATCCCAGCGTTTTACTTGGATGGATGGATATATAGGTAGATAGATAGATAGATAGATAGATAGATAGATAGATACAGACATATTGATCAATCCACATTTGACTCTTTGTCAAGCTCTATCAGGAAAAACTATGTAAACTGGACAAATGTTTTCATTCAGGAACCATATAAAAATTTTTCTCCAAGGAACCAAACACATAAAGACACTCATGTGAATATCATTTGCTCGTAAAGATAATCTTTAAATATATAATTAATAATGCCAATTATGCAAGTGCCATATAAGCATTAATTTAAAATGAATGTTCCATCATTACATCACTCTGCATTAAAATGAAACAGTGGTTGACTGTCACTGTCAAACTGTGGGAAATATTTCTATGGAAATAATATCACCCTTCATAAATACCGGTGCTCTTAAATCTGTCTGGGTTCAAACCCCAGCTCTACCACTTTCTCACTCTGTGACTTTGGGAAAGTTATTTAATTACTACTCTATGCTCCAATTTCTTCAGTTATAAAATACAGTCCCTACACCACATAAGTTTATTATGATTTTTTAAAAAAATAAACACATACTTGGAACAACATCCAGTACATAATAAGAATTCAACAAGTTTTAGCTATGATTCATATTATTTCCCATAGTTCAAGCTGTGGACCTAAAACAGTACTCTCTGTATTATCATTAACCTTCAAAAGAATAGTCATATAATGAAGAAAACTTAACAGTAAACTCTAAGCGAGATACGAAGAAAGAGCAGTTTTCTAAGTTTTAAAATGTTTTTTAAAACTGTTTAGGGCTCGAGACTCGTTTAAAAAGCTCATTAGAGTTATGGCTATTTTCCTCAGAAAAATCCCCTTTACACAACATTTCAGAGCTTCATTCACCGCCTTCCTGAAATCCATCCAGAGCCAGCAAACCTGAGATGGAGAACTTTCTAGGATTTAAAATTCTTCAATTATCAAACTCTATTTCAATAAACTTTAGACCACTGCTTTCTCCCATCCTTCAAAGAAGTTTATAAACATGTATATTGCATTGACAAACATTATGTCCTGTGATACAGCTGTTGACATTTACATATTAATTTCATGGATTTAAACGGAAAGCATCAAATTGTTTTTCTTAAACCCACTGGTAACCTGTAGGGAAATCCTAATTCCAGAAATTGTAGCTTCAAATCAGGTTCTGGAGTTCCCACTCCAAGTCAGCAGAGAACAGTGAACCGAAAAGTATGGGAACACTCTGCCTACCAGAATTCCAGCGGCCAACCTAACCCCTCTGTCACTCTGTCATAGAGCAGATGATACTGCTGGAAAGGCTGTTGTGAGTATGACCAAAACTTTGACAGGAGAAAACAGGAAGAAATACAAGGATGTGCCATTAAAACACAACCAGAACAAACCTTCAGAACTTTCTAAACTTCTTAACTTTATTAAGTAAAACTTTAAATTTTGTCATCACGTTTTAAATCTAAAATGGCTATTGCTTTGTCTTCAGCCCTTTCCTTTCTATATCCTTGGGTTCTTCCCTTCGTATCTCCTCCTTCTGTATATCATGTCCACCACACTGCTTTTTAATAAAAATGACAGGAGTTTAATGTATATTGTACCTACCCTGATGCTTTCCATAGAACAGTCCACCTCTGCACAGCAGGATACTGTAACCACCTAGATCTGATCTGTTTATTCAATCAAGTCAAAGAAGCCTCTATTCAATCAAGTCAAAGAAGCCTCTTGAAGCCCACTGACAAGATAAGAATGCCTATCAGTTACAAGGAGATACCATTACCAGTGTCATAACATTAGACCGTAGCTTTTAAAAACATAATGGAGATCGCTAGTGACAACCACTTCACTTCCAGTTTCTAAACTTCTGACTCACCCTGTTTAAGAATCTGTTATAAGCGTCACTGAAGAATTAACCTTGCCTTACATATACTTCGAAGATAACAAAATTTTAAATGCATAGAAATTCAAGTTAAATTCAATATATTATAAGCTAAATTCAAATACATTGTATACGCTTGCAAGAGTCTCAATAACACCTTACAAAATTAACTGGATTTTCATTTAAAGCCACTTTGAATAAGGATTTCACGGCAGTACAAGTCTCCTGCATTTCTTCCAAGTTTCTAGCACTGATTTTCTGGAAATAATATAAACGGAGGCCTGATTGTCAAACTGTAACCATTCCTGTAGATTCCTCTCCCAAGGAAGGTTAAGTGTCCTGATCAAAGCAGAGGAGGGTAATTTGATTGACAAAGATAGAGTCAGACGTGCGGGGCTCACACTCAAGTTGGCACCAGCCGGCGGGGAGTTTGGGAGGGGGCAAGGAAGAAGCAGGAAGCTGCGGTACCTTTCTTGAACTTTCTGAGCTCGACGAGGTGCAGAACGCAGCGCTCTGTGCCGCCGGACCTCGCTTTCTCCGAAGCCCGCAGCTGGGCTGGGCTGGCCAGGCGCGCGTCCCTCGCCCTCCGCCGGCCGGCGCGGAGTCGGTGGAGCGGACGGCGGAGCCGAGCGGGGACCCGCTAGTGGACGAGCAATCTGTGCTCGGCTGGAGGCGGAGGACGGCGAGGAGAGCCCGCGACGGCAATAAAGGGTCAGAAGGGGAAATACCTCCGCGCGGAGCGCCACCGAAAACCGAAGTCGCGGTCAAGCGTTCCGCAGAAGAGGGCGGGGCGGCCGGCCGCTAGCCAGTCGCGGGGAGACGGGTGCGTCCGGCCAGAGCTGGGAGGAGTCCGAGGCGAAGGCTTTCGGGGAGAGTTCCCTCGCCCTTTCAGCCAGCAGCACCTCCCCTCCCAAAGCGGAGAAGCCAAGCTCTGTACCTCCATCGAGTCCGGGCTACAGAGGAGGGGGCGGCGGGCAGCGCGGCGGGGCGGGCGCGGTCGTCCGGCTCCCTTCCCGGCCGAGGACGAATCAGCTGGGGTTCCCCTGGACGCCTGGAACCCAGGGAGTCCCAACTCTCAACGAAAAGAAAAGTGAAAGAGAAAAGAGAGGCGAAGATAAACACCCCCAGCGGAGGCTGTGGGAGGGGCGGGTGGCGGCAGCCCTTGGCCGGCTGCCCCAGGTGGCCTGGCTCCCCGCCCCCAGCGAGGTGGCCGCCACTGCCGAGCCCGGGGTCTCAGAACCTGGAGGGCCAGAGGGAGGAGGTCTAGGAGCGCCGGCCCCGCCTCGCAGGGACGCTGGCCCGGCACTTGGCCTATCCCTCCTGCGGCACCTGCAGGGAAGGCGCGAGGAGGTGGCCCGGAGTCCACCTGCCGCATCCACGGGCGCCGGGCATGGCACGCGAGGCTGCCCGAGCTGAGACTGAGACCTGGGAGCAGCGCGTGTCCAAGTTGGCCAGAGGAAAGGGAAAAATGCGTTGGATCGGACGGAATGGGCGGCTACTCCAGACCTTGACCCTCCCCACAGCCTAGAAGAAGGAAGGCCCTGAAGTCCTGCTAGAGAAAACGTGGCAGGAAGACACCTGGGCGACTACTTTGTCCAAGGTAGTTGGCACGGAGGGTGAATGAACATGAACGAATGTGCCTATCTGTGGACCACTTGCCCAGCCTAGTGCGTCGTCCGGTGTAAAACATTACAATGGGACCACGTGAAATGTTGTTATTGTAGGATTTTACAGTTAAAGGAAGGAACTGAATTCTTTGAGGCTAAGTGATCCTTGTGCCTCAGAGCCTGCAGAAATGGTTTCAGTTTTTGGAAGCACTTTGGAGAAACTTGCACACGTGTGAATCACTGAAAATCCCTAACGGAAGGCTCCTTGCCCAAATTTTTCAGTCATGTTACAGAAATAATGATAAGGCTCCCTGGAGCTTGGTGAAACATTTAACTAACTTTTCTTTGTATTATGTACATGTTAAAATAAAATTTAAAAATATTTGAAGAGATTTAAATATTAAATGTGCATAAAGTTCCACATAAAATCATTCTGCATTTTTATGAAAAAGTTGAGCTCTAGATAGTCACGATCAATAAAATAAGTGAGATGAAAATGTAAAAACTTTTTTACAGCCATTCAAATCTTTACCATAGTTGGAAATTAAAGAAATGAAGCAATCATTCCTTTCTGTGCAAGACAATATAATGTTGAATTTTCTTGTGATAATGCCAATGATTTCAAATCCAATCAGACTTTTTCATAGCAATACACTGAAGCTCTGATTTGCAGAATGAGGATACATCCTGAGTGAGATTGGGCTTGCAGCTGGATTGGATTCTGTTGCAACAGATGTAGCAGCCCCAAAGGTAAACTATGTGTATATGTGAATACCGAAATTAATGTTGGAGAAGTGGATCTGTGTCTGCACGTCCCCTTGAACTGGTCCAGTCCTTCTTGGCTCTCGCAAGATGAGCTCCCATACCTCCTTCAGCCCCCTTACAGATGCTGCGTGCTCTGCAGCTGGTGGCTGAAGTAGTTGTCCAGATAGTAAGGCCCACCCGTCATTGGCCTCACTTAGCACCAACTAGCAGAGGCAAATATCATTGCTGCCAGAGGTCACATCATCACCTCCCAGATCCTGCTGCACTTGGGCTGCCTAAGAGCACTAGAAAAAGCTGGGGCTCACTAGCCTGGGGTCTCCAGCTGTCCCTGGGGCTGAGAGACATCAGTGTCTGACAGCACACTTTTAACATTTGGCCACCATGAATTTTCTGAGCTATTGGAGAAGTTTTCACAACGCTATGAAACTGATGGGACTTTTCTTCGTAGAGCCGAGCTTTAAAGTACAATCTGAAGACATAAGAAGAATAAAATTGGTCTACAGATATTGATCGAGCTTCTAATATATGTAAGTTCTGGAACAAGATGGGCTGAATGATATCTAAAGCATTTAGTCAGATTGGGGAGATAAAATAACATAGATGACAAAGTGAAATTGAAACTGCTGATGGCCATAAGAGAGACTTTGCTCAACTACTTGCCTCCCAAGTATGTAGGTCAAATTTGTTTTCTCAATTACCCAAAAAAAAAGTATTTTTGAATTAGTTATATAAATGCCTGCAATTTAATGAGGTTGGGTATTCAGCATAATGTTTTTGTTGCACTGCCTCAAACAGAGAAATCTAATGTATGCCACTTGTATTTTCAGTTGCCACAGGCTGTTTGACAAGATATTGAAAATTGCTCACACCAATGAACAAGTAATTTCTACTGTATAAATTAAAAACAAAGACCAAGATTGATGAAATAATTTGAAACTGCCTAAAGGTAACTAATAAAATTACCATGTGGAAAGAAGTAAAAATTAACTAAACCTCACAGAAGTGACCATAATTTTTCTTTGAATTAAAAAAATTAACAATAAAATCATAGTTGAATAAATTTTTAATATCTGATTTTTCATTTCAAAGACAATGTTAGCCAATTGGCTAGTTGTCTTTAAAATAAATGACTAATAAATGTTTTCTTTGGGGACTATGTGGAAGTAGTTGAAAGTTAGCTCATCTGACTTAGTGTTCAAACTCCATGACTGTGACCTTATTTATAGTTCTCCTAAGGAACAAATCACAGGCCAAGAACAAGCTGATCTTCTGGTCTTTGAAAAACATAGCCCGGGACCCCTGAATTTGCCATTTTGGTTAAAGCCTTACCTCAGTGTTGCTCCTCCCCTCTGTCTTTTTGGTGGTCCTAACAATAGAGGAATACTCTTCCTCTTACAGATTACTTGAGTTTTCAAGAGCTTCTTAAGTTATTGCTTTCTC
Source organism: Physeter macrocephalus (assembly GCF_002837175.3). Classification (NCBI taxonomy): domain Eukaryota; kingdom Metazoa; phylum Chordata; class Mammalia; order Artiodactyla; family Physeteridae; genus Physeter; species Physeter macrocephalus. Next base: position 24,791,570 of record NC_041220.1, on the reverse strand, counting down.
AGAGGTGCAGCAATACTAGCTACTACTTCTGTAGTTCCTACAGGGTGTGCCCAGATGCCCACTAAGACAAATATTAGCTCACTAAATCCTCACAACAATGCTATGATATATGACAACTATTATCTCCATTTTACTGATGGAGAAACTAAGACCCAGAGAAATTTCCCAACTTGCCTGCAATTCACATGCAATTGAGTGGCCCCACAGCAAGTCTCTGACCTCAGGCAGTCTAGCTTGAGTCCTCACCCCTGTACTCTGCTACCTCTAAATTGACAACCACCCTCCACAGCTTCTAAAACAAAGAATTCCTGAGAAAAGAAGCCTTTGACTCTCAGGCTCCCTTCACCTAAACGTTGGGACAAATACCATATTCATTAATTGGAAGATACAAAGTTGTTAAGGTGTCAATTCTCCAGATTCCAGGTAATCCCAGCAGGCTTTCTTATACAACTTGATGAGCAGATTCTAACACTGATATGCAAATACAGAGGACCTAGAAGAGGCAAAACACTTTTGAAAAAGAACAGTGTTGGAGGATCTATACTACCAGATATCAACACTTAATATAAACTTATAAGACCAAAGCAGTGTGGTAATGGTGTAAAGATAGACAAATCAAAGGAACAGAATAAAGAGTACAGAAAACGTTTACACATGCATGGCCAATTCGTTTTGACAATTATGCCAAGGTAAGAGAGTGAAAGGATAATCTTTTCGACCAGCGATATAGGAACAACTGGGCTTTTTAGTGGAAAAAAAAAATTATTTCCCTAATAAACATCATTTGTAAAAATAAACACAAATGGTTCATAGACCAAAGGGTAAAAGTTAAAAGTATAAACCTTCCAGAGGAAAGCATAGGAGAAAATGCTTTGCAATCTTGAGGTAGGTGAAGATTTCTTAGCACACAAACAGTACTAACTATGAAAGAAAAAAAGTGAAATAATTGGATTTCATCAAATTATAAACTGTTTTACTCTCTTTAAGGTCCAAAATGACTACCAATATACTAAAAGTTCTAGAGAATCCTGCAATAAAATATCCTGTTTAATATTGTTTGGCTTATTTCTCAAATTTATTGGTCAAAGAACCATTTTGCAGTAGAATACCAGTTAATCTTTAACAGAACTTGTATTCCAGAAAACGCACTTGCAAAGTGCTATTGAAGACACATTACTTCTGGAATAAACTCCATTAATTGAAGGAGAGGAGCCATAACAGCCAAATAATTATTTTTGCCACGGAATATGCTCTGTGTTTGATTCACTAACATTTTAGTATGATGCTTTTAATGTTTGGGAGTTATAAACATTCCTCTATGGCAATAAACATTATTTTAAAATGATGTTTTATGAAATAATTGTACAACTTAATTAACTATTCACCTACCAAGAGTCATTTACAACTTGATTTATTTTTTATTAAAATTAAAAAGTCCTCATATAAAATATTACTGGAGAATCTGAAATGTAAACTTAAGTCTCACTCACTCTGGTTAAAAGAGTCTAAAAAACATTATTGCCAGGAGTGGCTTTTGTCATACAAAATCTTACAAAGGGAATTTCCTGGTAGTCCACTGGTGAGGACTCCACACTTTCACCACGGGGGGCCTGGGTTCCATCTCTGGTCTGGGAACTAAGATCCCACAAGCTGTGTGTGTGGACAAAAAGCAAAACAAAACAAAAAACTTGGGCAGAGAGAAACTAGATGATTCAAACCTTGTGATATATGCAATAACGGCAGAGCTCAAAACAGATACCTGAAGGGGATTAGAATTTGCCACCCCAAAATATGCCTCTTTGGCATAAGGATTATCTTGAGCTGATTATTTATAAGAAACAGCACACACAGAAAAAGCTCTGAAAACCAAGTAGCTATCCCTTTATAAGAGAAATATACATTTATAAGAGAAATCTCAATTTTAAGGGTGTCTCTTCTCTGTACCAGGAAGTGGAGGAGGACAATTCTCTAGAAACTCTTAACAGTGGAGAAGGCAGGGACTTAAATCTGTGTAAACATCATACCCTTGTTAAATCTGTATAACCATCATACCCTTGTTTATTGTGCTTTTTATGGTCACTGCCCATAACTGGCCTTCCCCTCTACAACACCTGGCTCATCATTCTTTTGTCTTTAGCTGAAAATGATATTTAAGGTGGTGGCTGGGCAATTTCAGAGAGTTATTCAGTTTTCTTGGGCATCTCCCATGTATACAGGAGGTATACATATTACTGAACTTCTGCCCTTAAAAAATAAAGACAGAAAGAAGAACTACAATCCTGCAGCCTGTGGAACAAAAACCACATTCACAGAAAGATAGACAAGATGAAAAGACAGAGGGCTATGTACCAGATTAAGGAACAAGATAAAAAAACAGAAAAACAACTAAATGAAGTGGAGATAGGAAAACTTCCAGAAAAAGAATTCAGAATAATGATAGTGAAGATGATCCAGGACCTCAGAAAAAGAATGGAGGCAAATAATGAGAAGATGCAAGAAATGTTTAACAAAGATCTAGAAGAATTAAAGAACAAACAAACAGAGATGAACAACACAATAACTGAATGAAAAATACACTAGAAGGAATCAGTAGCAGAATAACTGAGGCAGAAGAACGGAAAAGTGACCTGGAAGATAGAATGGTGGAATTCACTGCTGCGGAAGAGGATAAAGAAAAAAGAATGAAAAGAAATGAAGACAGCCTAAGAGACCACTGGGACAACATTAAACGCAACAACATTCGCATTATAGGGGTCCCAGAAGGAGAAGAGAGAGAGAAAGGACCAGAGAAAATATGTGAAG
>NC_041220.1:24749307-24787810 GCF_002837175.3 Physeter macrocephalus | reverse complement strand
GACATTCCATCCAAAAACAGCAGATTACACTTTCTTCTCAAGTGTGCATGGAACATTCTCCAGGATAGAACACATCTTGGGTCACAAATCAAGCCTCAGTAAATTTAAGAAAATTGAAATCATATCAAGCATATTTTCTGACCACAATGCTATGAGATTAGAAATCAATGACAGGGAAAAAAATGTAAAAATCGCAAACATATGGAGGCTAAACAATACATTACTAAATAACCAAGAGATCACTGAAGAAATCAAAGAGGAAATCAAAAAATACCTAGAGACAAATGATAATGAAAACACGACAATACAATACCTATGGGTTGCAGCAAAAGCAGTTATAAGAGGGAAGTTTATAGCTATACAAGCCTAGCTCAAGAAACAAGAAAAATATCAAATAAACAATCTAACCTTACATCTAAAGGAAATAGAGAAAGAAGAGCAAACAAAACCCAAAGTTAGCAGAAGGAAAGGAATCATAAAGATCAGAGCAGAAATAAATGAAATAGAAACAAGGAAAACAATAGCAAAGACCATTAAAACTAAAAGCTGGTTCTTTGAGCAGATAAACGATACTGATAAACCATTAGCCAGACTCATTAAGAAAAAGAGGGAGAGGACTCAAATAACACCCATCCTTCTCATACTCTTCCAAAAAATTGCAGAGGAAGGAACACTCCCAAACTCATTCTATAAGGCCACCATCACCCTGATACCAAAACCAGACAAAGATACTACAAAAAAAGAAAATTACAGACCAATATCACTTGTGAATATAGATGCAAAAATCCTCAACAAAACACTGGCAAACAGAGTCCAACCACACATTAAAAGGATCATACACCATGATCAAGTGGGGTTTATCCCAGGGGACAAGGATATCCACTGTCACCACTATTATTCAGCATAGTTTTGGAAATTCTAAAAAACCACGGCAATTGGAGAAGAAAAAGAAATAAAAGGAATACAAATTGGAAAAGAAGAAGTAAAACTGTCACTGTTTGCAGATGACATGATACTATACATAGAGAATCCTAAAGATGCCACCAGAAAACTACTAGAGCTAATCAATGAATTTGGCAAAGGTGCAGCGTACAAAATTAATGCACAGAAATCTCTTGCATTCCTATACACTAATGATGAAAAATCTGCAAGAGAAATTACAGAAACACAAGGAGGCTACCAGAAAACTACTAGAGCTAATCAATGAATTTGGCAAAGGTGCAGCGTACAAAATTAATGCACAGAAATCTCTTGCATTCCTATACACTAATGATGAAAAATCTGCAAGAGAAATTACAGAAACACTCCCATTTACCACTGCAACAAAAAGAATAGTATACCTAGGAAGAAACCTACCTCGGGAGACAAAAGACCTGTATGCAGAAAACTATAAGACACTGTTGAAAGAAATTAAAGATGATACCAACAGATGGAGAGATATACCATGTTCTTGGGTTGGAAGAATCAATACTGTGAAAATGACTCTACTACCCAAAGCAATCTACAGATTCAATGCAATCCCTATGATATTACCAATGGCATTTTTTAAAGAACTAGAACAAAAAATCTTAAAATTTGTATGGGGACACAAAAGACCCGAAGAGCTAAAACAGTCTTGAGGGGAAAAAATGGAGCTGTAGGAGTCAGACTCCCTGACTTCAGGCTATACTACAAAGCAATAGTAATCAAGACAATATGGTACTGGCACAAAAACAGAAAGATAGATCAATGGAACAGGATAGAAAGCCCAGAGATAAACCCACACACCTATGGTCAACTAATCTATGACAAAGGAGGCAAGGATATACAATGGAGAAAAGACAGGCTCTATAATAAGTGGTGCTGCGAAAACTGGACAGCTACATGTAAAAGAATGAAACTAGAACACTCCCTAACATCATACACAAAAATAAACTCAAAATGGATTAGAGACCTAAATGTAAGACCGGACACTATAAAACTCTTAGAGGAAAACATAGGAAGAAAACTCTGACATAAATCACAGCAAGATCTTTTTTGATCCACCTCCTAGAGTAATGGAAATAGTAAGAAAAATAAGCAAATGGGACGTAATGAAACTTAAAAGCTTTTGCAAAGCAAAGGAAATTACAAACAAGACGAAAAGACACCTCTCAGAATGGGAAAAAATATTTGCAAACGAATCAATGGACAAAGGATTAATCTCCAAAATATATAAACAGCTCATGCAGTTCAATATTAAATAAACAAAAATCCCAGTGAAAAAATGGGCAAAAGACCTAAGTAGACATTTCTCCAAAGAGGACATACAGATGGCCAAGAAGCACATGAAAAGCTGCTCAACATCACGAATTATTAGAGAAATGCAAATCAAAACTACAATGAGATATCAGTTCACACCAGTTAGAATGGGCATCCTCAGAAAATCTACAAACAACAAATGCTGGAGAGAGTGTGGAGAAAAGGGAACCCTCTTGCCCTGTTCGTGGGAGTGTAAATTGATACAGCCACTATGGAGAACATTATGGAGGTTCCTTAAAAAACTAAAAATAAAATTACCATATGACCCAGCAATCCCACTACTGGGCATATACCCAGAGAAAACCATAATTCAAAAAGACACATGCACCCTAATGTTCACTGCAGCACTATTTACAATAGCCAGGACATGGAAGCAACCTAAATGCCCATTGACAGATGAAAGGATAAAGAAGATGTGGTACATATACACAATGGAATATTACTCAGCCATAAAAAGGAACAAAATTGGGTCATTTGTAGAGACATGAATGAATCTAGAGACTGTTATACAGAATGAAGTAAGTCAAAGAGAAAAACAAATATAGTATATTAACACATGTATGTGGAACAAAAAAAATGGTACAGATGAACAGGTTTGCAGGGCAGAAATTGAGACACAGATGTAGAGAACAAACATATGGACACCAAGGAGGGAAAGCAGTGGCAGGTGGGGTGGGGGGTGGTGTGATGAATTGGGAGATTGGGATTGACATATATACACTGATGGGTATAAAACAGATGACTAATAAGAACCTGCTGTATAAAAAATAAATAAAATTAAATTTTTTAAAAAGTGTTCTGGAAAACCAAAAAAAAAAAAACTTACTGTGGTAAAATATACATAGAATTAAATTAATCAATAAATAAAAATAAAAAGGACTTCCCTGGCAGTCCAGTGGTTAAGACTCCACGCTTCCACTGCAGGGGGTATGGAAAAAAAATTAAAAGCTGTCCTTAAAAAATAATCATAATAATAAACTTCTGCTTCCTCCCTACCCTCGTGTTCTTTATCTGTATTTCATTACACATGGGTTTCAGCCAGGAACCTAGAAGGGTAGAGGGAAAATTATTTTTCCTCCCCTACATGCCTTAAGAAGTGATAAGGCTATTGTTAAAATTCCTCACCTGTACATCTTAAATCAAAAGAGACAGTAATGATTACATTCCAAAATATCCCCAAGAAAGACTCATTAAAAACCGGGACTGGTCCAGTGTAAGAAATAATTTTTGATAAACACTGTATTAATTAAACAAATCACAGAAGTAAACACTCTCATGTAGTTGAAATAGCAAAGTAAAATTTCAGTGGGTGTAATATAATACCTATTTGGATTCTTGTCCAATGTAGCACACAGAAAATGTGCTATATTTCAAGAAAGCATGTCATAGTTTAATACTGAGTGCAGAAACTCACAAAAACACTGAATGGGCATTTCCTTGAAAAATGGCTTTCAAAAAGGAAGGTTTGGCATTTTTGTTCTTTTTGAAACATGAATAAGAAATGAGGTTCTAGTGCAGGTAAAGGAAAATCTTATGTTTGCAAAATCGACTTTTATGCTCAAACACAGTGAAAATAGAAGTGTTGAAAAGAGTTATGCATGGTATTTGAAGGTACTTTCATCTCTACATGAATAAATAATTATGGTATGTAAATTGTGTTAGAAGTCTTGCTGCTTCATTTGCTTGTTTCACCCCACAGATACAAACCTTCCCTTTAAAATCTACATTTGTTTGCATTTATAACTAAGTTTAGTTTGGGAAATCTAAGATCTGAGGATTCAAAATCAGGTTTGACAGACCTAAAACTAATGTTATCAAATCTTTCTTTCACTATCATTTATTTATTGCTAACTCTACACTCAGAATCTACTACATGCCACAGATTATACAGATATAGTATAAGGAATAGTTCCTCCGTTCCAAAGGGAAAATAGATGACATAACTGCTACCATTGAGAAGTTTACAATGTGTTGTGGTTAATTTTTGTAGGTTAATAAAACTGCAAATAGTGGCTTGCAGGTAACCCTATCTGTTCAAATTTTCTATCACAGTTACGTTGAGGTAATATCACAATGTCATTTTAATTGACTAGCTTTTTTACCCTATGATTCTTTAGTGGGAATTTTCATGCCAGATGTGTGCTAATTCTTGTGCATTCAAAAAGTGAGAGAAAAGGAAACCTGGAATTAAAGGCTTGAAGTCTGATCTATTTAAGCAAGTACCATTAGTCATACAAATTTATCTCACAGACGTACATTCACTGAGATTAGATACTGTGACGTCAGCATGATATAATGTGGAAAAATATTAAATTGTTAAGCACTCTAACGTGAGCCTAGTTTTAATCCGTCTGGCCAAAGTGAGCACTTTATTCATTTAGAAACTGAAAATCTGAGATAAAGTTATCTAGGATCACACAGAATTAAGTGGTGAATCCAATATTTGAACCCATCTCTATTAGCAAAGCCTTACCTTCTCTGACATACTGCAAGCCAGTTGAGAATTGGCCCATAAGTGGTTAACAATTGCTATGTTGCTCACAACCTACCCTATGGTAAGTATACCCTTGCAGCTTAATATGCATCATTTTTAATCTTAAAACTAAACTCCAATTTACGTACGGTGAAACTGGGGTTCAAAGAGATTAAGTAATGTGCCAAAGGACATATAGCTGAAGAAATACATAAAGTGCCATTTCCTTAATTCCACCTATGTTTCAATAAAACACATACAGATTTACATATACTGACTTGGAGACTGAATCCAAAACAACCATAGGGGGAAAAGAAAACTAGCCAATTTAAATGATCTTGTGATATTACTTCAAAGTAACTGAAATGAACATTTTTTTCTGGGAACCTATGGAGCTTTCAACTTTGTCACAGACATCTGATTTTTTGTGTGGTCTGAATTCAATAGTCTTTAATATGTGGAGGAAAAAACCTCACATCTGCACCTAAAGTTTCAATGAAAAAGTCTCAAAATGAGCAATAAAACACTGATTATTATTGGGTAATGTTTTGAATTAATATACAGAGAAACATGATAAAGTTGCTATTTTGACTTGCAAAGGAAAGGAAAATATCAAACACCAATTTTACATATGGGACAGGAATCAGAGCTGAACCTTAAGGTAATTGCCTATAAAGTCAGATACTAACTCCTCAGGCCGTTATTTTAAAAAGCCTCCCATTAACAGATCTACTGAGTTTCATTTCCCTTTATGATCTTGTATAGTTATATTTACCCTAAAGAGCACATCGGGGGCTTCCCTGGTGGCGCAGCGGTTGCGCGTCCGCCTGCCGATGCAGGGGAACTGGGTTCGCGCCCCGGTCCGGGAGGATCCCACATGCCGCGGAGCGGCTGGGCCCGTGAGCCATGGCCGCTGGGCCTGCGCTTCCTGAGCCTGTGCTCCGCAACGGGAGAGGCCACAACAGAGGGAGGCCCGCATACCACAAAAAAAAAAAAAAAAAAAAGAAGAGCACATCGTTTTTCTGTTTCCTACTCCTGTCCCTTCAGGTGTGCTTCTCTAGCTCCTTTTCTGGTTAATATGTGACACATTAAGCCAAACCCTCTCTCAAAGCCTGTCTCAAGAGAGTTCCCATTCAAGGAGATTTCCATATAAACTTCAAGTCACATTAAATAACTCCTTTGCACTTGAGCACACTTGTTTGTGGATTGCATGTGTTTCTTCTCAAAACAATTTGAGAACACTTAGATGGTGGTGTCAGCTTTGCGTTGGCTAACCTCCCAAACATCAGATAAATAAATGTCTTAGAGCTAGGACAGACTGAAGAGAACACAGGGTGTTGTTTGTCTTTTTAATAATCCCTACCTTGTGGTGCTAGTTTTAGGATTAGAGATGAGTGGCTACCATGTGCCTGGCAGTAACTATGCACTAGGGAACATGGGCTTTTGGAGAGAGAGAGAAAGAGAGGGGGGGGGGAGGGATGGAGAGAGAGAGAGAGACCTGGGTTCAAATACCAGATTCACCATTTCATTTCTGTATGATCCTGGGCAAGTCCATTTTTATCTGCAGTTTCTACATTTACAAAATGATGACAAGCATATCGTACTTTCCAAGTGCTGTGAGAATTAACTGCAGATAATTTACATGATAAAGTTTTCATTGGCGTCAACAAGTTAAGGTCAGGCTGTCCCTAGGAGAGGCCAGCTGTTTCCTTGTCAGGAGCCCCACCATACTAAATTCAGGAAATTTAATATGGCCCAGGCTTTTGTTATATAATTTGATGTTTAATAGCTTTTGGATCTTAGGATCATATAGTATCATGTGCCCTGCTTCTCAATAGCTCAATCAAATAACCATGCTATCTTATCAAGATACTTTTCCCTGGAGAGTGCATGAACCAACAGCACCAACAGGTCCTCCCTTCTCTCTGCTTCTGTCACCCAGCAACCTTTGCTCGTTCACCCTTTATTCCTTTCTGATGGTATGATTGTAATCAAGTATAGTTCTGGTCTGGGAAGTGATTCATTCTTCTCTCTCTCCTCTCCTCCCTTCCCCTCCCCTCCCCATTTCTCTGTTTCTCTGTTTCTCTCTCTCTCTCTCTCTCTCTCTCCACCCCAATCCTATCTCCTGTTTGAACTGAATACAGAAATACATACATACATAATACTTAAAGAAGGACATAAAAATCACCTGCAATCTTAGCATTCAAAGCTAATAAATGGGACTTTCCTGGTGGTCCAGTGGTTAATACTGGACTTTCCACTGCAGGGGGCACGGGTTCAATCCCTGGTTGGGGATCCTGCAAGCTGCGTGGGGTGGTCAAAAAAAAAAAAAGCTAATAAATGTTAAGTTTAGCACCAGTCTTTTCTTCTGTAGTGATCACAATGTATATAGAGGGTATTTTAAAATTTTATTTCTAAATTGTATTTTTCAGAATATAAAAATAATATATACATTTTGCACCTAACATGTTAACATTCTATGCCATTTGTCATCTTTCAGAATCCAAATTTAATGAATGTATAGTTGACCATTTTAATTAAACATTCTTCTTTAGTTGGACAATTAGAAATATTACAATTTTGCAATACTAGACAATTAACATCATCATAATCATCTTTAAACATACATATTTTGCACATATCTAGCTATTTTTAGGATAAAATTCTAGTAGTTAACAATCACAAGTCTCTTAGTTTAAATTACTAATTTTGTTTTCAGAAATGTCCCTCCCCATGAGCACATATGGCCTATGACAGCCCATTTCCCTGCACCATGCAAATATTAAGAAATACAAAACATTCCAATTAGTTGAATTAGAAGGGAGAAGTGTTTTTTCTTTTTGTTCAGTTAGTAATCCTACCATCTGTATATAATCATAAATCTGTACACTTTCCAAAAATGTATTTCTTAACACTTAATACTTATTGAATTGGCTACAATTACAGAATAATTTAAAATAGATCTGGACACCTTGCTTCTTGATTTTATTGGAACGATTTTAGCATTTTAACCTTAAATGTAATTAGGCTGTTGGTTGGTTAGAAAAATATTCTTTATTATATAAAAGAAGTAAGTTGGGCTTCCCTGGTGGCGCAGTGGTTGAGAGTCCGCCTGCCGATGCAGGGGACACGGGTTCGTGCCCCGGTCCGGGAAGATCCCACATGCTGCGGAGCGGCTGGGCCCGTGAGCCATGGCCGCTGAGCCCGCGCGTCCGGAGCCTGTGCTCCGCAACGGGAGAGGCCACAACAGTGAGAGGCCCGTGTACCGCAAAAAAAAAACAAAACAACAACAAAAAAGAAGTACATTCTCATTTAATAAATCATTTTATTAGACTTTTTAAGATTGTTAAATGCCTTTAGGGTACAACTGAGATTACCTTGTAATTGAATTTCTGTGGTTTATATAAATGATATGTTACAATGCATTTTTTCCTTTGACATATTTAAATAACATGTTATATATATTCTAAGATTAAACTATGCATGTGGCTTTTATTCTTTTGCAATTCTGATGAATTCAATAGCTGTTGATTTGATTTTAGAGATATGCATTCACACTCAGATTATATTGGTGTCCTTACTCATTTTCTCCTTTGATCTGTAGGATATATTTGTATTCATGTATATTTAATTTTTCTATGCTGTATTATTTGGGATATAAAGTTTTAATACTATTTTAGCCCTAAAAATCTAAAAATTTTAGATTTTTAAATTATTTTTTTACTGACGTATAATTGATTTACAATGTTGTGTTAATTTCTGCTGTACAGCAAAGTGATTCAGTTATATATACATTATTTTTTAATATTCTTTTCCATTATGGTTTATCACAGGATATTGAATATAGTTCCCTGTGCTATACAGAAGGACCTTGTTGTTTTTCCATTCTATTTATAATAGTTTGCATCTGCTAATCCCAAACTCCATACTCCATCCCTCCCTCATCTCCCCTCCCCCTTGGCAACCACCGGTCTGTTCTCTATGTTTTAGCCTCACTGATATTTTATCTGTTATGAATTTTAAAATGCCTCTTCTCAAAGTAAGTTAACCTGAATTTTAAGTTTCTTGATAATACTGGAAAAAATAAACGATTCAAAAATTTGAATGAGAAAAACCCGGGTTCAAATTCCAAGCACGTGATTTTTAGCACGCAGCTTCTTTGAAGCCCAATCTCCTCTTCTGTGATTGGGGAGATAAGGATAAACTAAGATGTTAGCATCCAGGAAGGGATCTGACATGTGCCTGTTAGCCCAGGGCCTAGGAGAGGAGGAGCCCAACAAGCCTGCTTTCCTACTATTTGCTTTCCTCCTCAGCACTATCTACACTTTTTCAGTTGTATCCTTGTTCTGTTTTTCATGTTTATTGGCCTTTCGTCACCTCCTTCCCCTTATTTTATCCCTTATTCTAAGAGAACTTTGAGATTTTCCTTCTGCACACAGATGCAATTTTCTGCAGCAGTGCTCTAGCGGGGACCTTTCTGTTATTTCTATTGGATTAGTCATCTTTCCATGCACCTCCCTTTTATTCCCAGCTTATTTTCACAGAGCATGCAGTTATCTCCTCCTCAGCCTGTTCCTTACCTACGCCTGATACCCATATTTCTTAGGGACGACAACTAGACAACTACTTGAATCTTTTTGCGGAAGCCAAACAGTTGTCTAAAAGTTTCTTTTGCTTCCTCTCATAAATCATTCTTCCGGAGATTTGATTTCCCTGGATTTTCAGGATAATATGTTCCTCTTTCTCTTATGCTACTATATTTCTTTTTCCTAGAGGGACCATATGGGGTTTTTCATCAATTTTTAACACTATGAAACACTTGGTACATAAAAGGATATATGTAACATATATATTTATAATACAGAGTAAGTAACAATATAATGAAATAGGATGTTACTGGGATTGTTGAAGCTTTCTGGAAACCCTCTCCAATTACCTCCCTTTGTGCCCCATTTTTAAATACATCTCAGACCTTTTCTCTAGCATCTTTTCCATTCTTCTTGAAGTCTACCCTTCAGATGTTATTTCAGGGAGAATCTGTTGTGGTAAAGCGCTTACTACATGAAAATGTCTTTAATTTGGCTTTCTTTGAAAGATATCTTTGCTGCATATGATGCTAGGTTGAAAGAAGCTTTCAGCATTTTGAAGATGTTATTCTACTGCCTTCTGGCTCCTGTTGAGAAGTCAAATATTAATCTAGTTACCATACCGTTGTTCATAATCCATCTCTTCTCTCTGCTTTTCTAAAGATCTGCTATTTTATTTGGTGCTCTGCAGTTTTTCTAATTTTGTACCTACATGTGATAATTTATTCTATTTGGGGTTTGTCGGTGTTCCTCAGAATGAGTTCATTAGTACTCATGAAATTCTTAGCCATTATCCATTTAAATATTGCTTTTGTTTAATCTAGTATTTTTCCAGAACTTTGATTAGATATATGTTGGACTAGTTCATTCTATCTTCCATGTCTCTTAATCTCTCTTTTGTACTTTTCCAGCACTTTGTCCCTGTGCGTACCAGTTATACGATTTCTTAACTTACATCTTCTGGCTTCATTAATTCTCTTCTTAAAGTGTTATTTTGTAAACTTAGCTTTAATTTCACTGACTGTATTTTTCATTTCTAAGTGTTCAATTTTGCTTTTTTTCAGGTATGCCTGCTCTTCTTTGATAGATGCAGAGTCATGCCATTATTTTTGCTTCTGTGCTGTCCCATGGTAGAAGTGGGGAGAGAAGGAGGGAAAAATCTCCCTTTAGAGGCCCATTCAGAAAGCAGAGGTAGAGGAAAATGCACAGAAAATATGTAAATTCTTCAAGATTTTAGAAAGAGCTAGATTCCTCTTGGGATACTGTTGCTTTTCCTTTAGGTGTGCAGTTATTTTCTTTTTCTGGGCTCTCATTCCAATGATCCCATGCCAAGAATATTAATTTATTCCAGTCCATTACTATTGTTTTCCACTTTCCTGCGTTTAAGAGTGAAGATTGCTTTCATTCAGTCCTACAGGTATCTTCTGTCTCCTCTATTTGAGGTGATCCCTTCACTACAATTGCACAGTCCCTTCCCCACCAGGATGAACAGAAGCTGCTATTGGGCTGCTGACTGGCTCTGGTCCAGCACTTTGTTGTCTCCCTTTAGATCCTATGAAGTCAGAGTTCACAGGAACAGTTCTGCTCAATGAATAGCATGTGCTTGAGGCCTGTAGTAAATATATATCTCACAGCCACAAAGATAATCAAATATAATTAATAACTCTACTCTTTCAGTCAGATCTGAAACTTATCTAGCAGTTATGATTTGACTAAAAGATTTTTTTAAGTTACTATTTAAACTCTTAAACTCTCAGCTCTCGAACCAGAGCACAACTACCACAAATTATTTGCAAACTGATAAAAATGAGAAAAGCCAGTATAACAAGTTTTCTCTTTTACCCCTGAATCTGCATCTGTAATACTGGTGTAGTTTGATTCTTTCTCTCTCTCTCTCTCTCCCTCCCTTTCTCTCTCTTATTCTCTCCCTCCCTCATTCCCTGCCTCTCCAGGTTCTTCTCTGCTTTCAGAAAGGAAGATAAAAAGTGCTTTCGCTTTCAAGAATTTTTCAGAATTTCCTTGAACTTGTAGTGTTGCTTGAAATCAATGACCTTATAGGAAGATCTTAACATTGGCAGTGTGTTCACCATTGCTCAGGCTGAAAGAAATGCCTGACTGGCTCTGTTTAGTTCCACCTTGGTCAAGAGTAGAGTTTTCCTTTTCATGCCTTCATCCCCACCTAAGACATTTCTACACCCAGGTTGGTGTAAAAAAGTCTAAGATTGCTGCAAAGTGAGTGGAACACAGACAATAGATTACAGGGAGGGTCTGCACTGATTGACTGCTCAGTGTTGAGTCTCTATCTGATGATACTGTCCTTTCTACATCTTACCTTTTGGCCAGGTCCTTCCTTTTAGTTCTGTCTGCCTTCTTCCCCCAGCCCCAGTCATATTAGTTTCTCCAAGCAAGAATAAAAATACTCTGCCTTAGTTTTCAATATCTATTTTGCTCATATTGAGAAAAAAATTGTTTGACAGGCACAGGGTGGAAAGCTTCAGAAACTGGCAATAAGCTTAACTGGGGAAAAAAAGAAAGATTCAGGAGATTCTATCTTTTATCCTTTATACTGATGAATGAAAAGCTGTATTAAATATGAATTTTTATTATTAAATACATTTTTATTATTAAACCATGCAATTAATTTGGTAATATGGATTTTAAAAATTATCAAAAACAAGTCATTAATGCTGTTTATAATTTCTTAGGACCTGCCATCTTTCAATTCTCTGGACAACCTGAAAAACAGAATATAGTTTTGGGGCTATACTTTCATGAAATAAGTAGAGATTTATGCATACTTAATTTTTAGAAGTTGGTAAGCTCTTAAACAAGATAGAATGTACTCAGAAAAATGATTAATATTTTTTAAGCTAGTTCATAAAGCTTTATCTTTTAATCTCCTAATTACATTTAGTGATATACTTGACATTATAGGCTACTTGATTTGTTTATGAAAAACTCATCATCTTAAAAAAATTTCTTCAGACTCAAATAGTGGTAAAAATTCTCATTTTAACACTTACTGACATTTATTGAGTACATACAAGGCATGAGGCATTTGGTTGAGAGCTTTACATGCATTATCTCACTTAATTATCACAGTGCTACAATGAGGTATGGAGACTATTATCTTAATTTTACACTTGAAGAAACTGAGGCTTAGAGAATTCAAATGACCGCCGGTCCCCAGATAGTAAGTAGTGGATGCAGGATACAAATCCATAAGTGCCTGGCTTCAAATCACTTACTCTTCTATGTGCTGCATTTCAATATTTTTCATTATGGTGTCTTTAAATCTGCTTGCTTTATAGACAGAATATCATTTTCTTATGTAAGAATCTTCTCCCAACATAGAATTATAGCATTTTACCATTGGAAAAGCCCTGCAAACCATGAGGTCCTCTAGTTCCCATGTTGGGGGCCAGTGTGCCCTGGTCTATTGCAGCAAAGTCACAAAATCAAAAGGTTAGTAGGGAGGACCTTCAAAATTTTCATTGTAAACACATTATCTTCCAAGTACTGTCAGATGCAGTTTGAATTACTAGCTCAAGGCATTTCGGTTTCAACTTTAGATAATGTTAAATTCCTTTGAGCGACAAGATACCTTTTGAAACTGTTGCGTTTCCTGGGTTGAGATGATAAGAAGTACTGCAGTATGACCTACGTGAAACAGGAGAAGCGGGTGGCAGTGTCCAGCCTGGTTTCAAGGTTTGAGAAGTGCAGTGCTCAACACATCCCAGGAATAACTAATTGTGCTTATTTAAGAATAAAAATTTTGATATTTTTTTCTAATGATTTTTATTATTTTTTAAAAATGGATATTAAGTTGTGAGGGTATAAATATTTATTAAATTTTTTAGACCTAATAACTTAAAAAAGGATCTGTAAGTTACTTCTTTTGGTCCAGGGGTGACATGGAAAAATTACCGGGACACTAAGAACACCATAACTGAAAAAAATTTGGGAACATTTTATCTAGTCCAATATACCATTCAGTGCCTGAGGTAGACTCTCTGAACATACTCAGAGACTTATAGATGAGATAGATCTATAACAAAGAGAGAAATAAACTAAAACATGTAAAAAAGAAAATGATGTATTGACTGAAGTACTCCCAAACTGTGATTTTGATTAAAAATTATCAAGCATGGCACACATCAAAGACTTCACAGCTTCTTAAAATTTACCCTGTCTGTATTTGTTCATCTAAGGACTAGGCCATTTTACTTTTCTGTTCACATCGAGAAAAATCTCTTATTTGTTTTGATCTCCTATTTGGTTCCAAAGTCTGTAACACACAAGTTCGGGGAAATCCATGGAGATGGGAAATACATACAAAAAATATTGTAGGGATTTCCCTGGTGGTCTGGTAGTTAAAAATTCACCTTCCAGTGCAGGGGACACAGGTTCGATCCCTGGTCGGGGAACTAAGATCCCACGTGCCACGGGACAACTAAGCCTGCACACCGCAACTACTGAGCACATGGGCCATAACTAGAGAGCCCGCATGCCACAACTACAGAGCCCATGTGTTCTGGAGCCTGCACGCAGCAATGAGGAGCCCTCGCACCCCAGTGGAGGATCTTACATGCTGCAAACGCAGATCCTGTGTGCTGCAGCTAAGACTCAATGCAGCCAAAAATAAAAATAAATAAATAAATGTGTTTTTTTTTTAAAGAAAGAAATATTGTAAATTTCATTTTTTTTTTTTTTTTTTTTTGCGGTATGCGGGCCTCTCGTTGTGTCTTCTCCCATTGCGGAGCACAGGCTCCAGACGCACAAGCTCAGTGGCCATGGCTCACAGGCCCAGCCGCTCCGCGGCATGTGGGATCTTCCCAGACCGGGGCACAAACCCGTGTCCCCTGCATCGGCAGGCGGACTCTCAACCACTGCGCCACCAGGGAAGCCCAGTAAATTTCTTTTTATATGCTAGTTACTAACAGTGTATATTGTTGCTGTTGTTGTTGTGCATGTAGTCTCTAAATACTAAGAGCCTGTTAATTAATTCAACAACTTTTTCTTGAGTGCACACCAGAGGAGCATTATATTAAGCTATTGTTAAGTGTTCCATAATGACAGAGTTTTGTGGGGGTTTTTTGTTTTATTTTTCGGTACGCGGGCCTCTCACCGCCGTGGTGTCTCCCGTCGCGGAGCACAGGCTCCAGATGCGCAGGCCCAGCGGCCATGGCTCACGGGCCCAGCCGCTCCGCGGCACGTGGGACCCTCCCAGACCGGGGCATGAACCCGTGTCCCCTGCATTGGCAGGCGGACCCTCAACCACTGCACCACCCGGGAAGCCCCGACAGAGTTTTTATTAAGCATGGATGATAATCATATTGAATCTTGTTCTTAAAAAAAAAAACACATTTTAAGTGAATTAAGAAATAAAATTTTATTTTACTTAACTCGTGGGTTAAGATGTCTTTAACAATTAGATGACTGGTAGTTTACAGATTAAATTAGAATGATATTTTGTTGAATACTTAATAAATGAATATTTGGCTATAAATATACTCAAACTATAGAAAAATATTGAATAACATGTGTAAGTCCCATTTAATAAACTTGCTCACCTTTTAACAACCAAATCCCATTTTCTTCCTCAGAAGTTACCCTTGTCCACATTGCGGGGTATATCTTTCCATTATTCTAGGCATTTAAATACACACAGAGTGGTGGGATCATATTATAATATATATAATTCTACTGTCACTTGCTTATTTCTGCTCATTTATAAATTCTGAAGCATTTTATGTATATATATCAATACATATATAACTTATTTATTTTCCCAAGTTTTATTGAGATATAATTGACATAAACATTGTGTTAATTTAAGATGCACAACATAATTATTTGATATACGTATATATCGTGAAATGATCACCACAATAAATTGTTATTCATCACCTCACATAAATACAAGTTTATATATATATATATATATATATATATGTACACACACACATGCACACACACATCTTTTCAATGAATTCAGCATCTTCCATGGTATGGATTTACCATAATTTAGCCAATCTCCTAACTGTGATTTTTTTTATACTGTTTCCAGTTTTTTGATATTACAGTGATGTCTATACAGCGTTTTCATTCAAATATTCTTGTGCACATACGTGAGTGATTTTGTTGAATATATAGTCCTAGAAGCAAAGTCCTTTGGGACAAAATATATAAATGCTTTAAATCTTGATAGATATGGCCAAATTGCCTATAAAGTGGTTATAACTTATCCGTTCTTCTGCCTCAGTTATTCTGCTATTGATTCCTTCTAGTGTAGTTTTTATTTCAGTTATTGTATTGTTCATCTCTGTTTGTTTGTTCTTTAATTCTTCTAGACCTTTGTTAAACATTTCTTGCATCTTCTCGATCTTTGCCTCCATTCTTTTTCCGAGGTCCTGGATCATCTTCACTATCATTATTCTGAATTCTTTTTCTGGAAGGTTGCCTATCTCCACTTCATTTAGTTGTTTTTCTGGGGGTTTATCTTGTTCCTTCATCTGGTACATAGCCCTCTGCCTTTTCATCTTGTCTATCTTTCTGTGAATGTGGTTTTTGTTCCACAGGCTGCAGGATTGTAGTTCTTCTTGCTTCTGCTATCTGCCCTCTGGTGGACGAGGCTATCTCTAATGTCCAATATTATTAACAGAATTAGCCAGATCACACATATTGATACATTTCGCCCCCATTAACAGCGAATTTTTGAGAGAACTTTGTTTAAGGATGATGCAACTAGGATTATACCTTTGTGAGGTACTTCTTAAATTTCTAACAGTTTTTCTTTTACTTTAAAGCTACGATATTAGCTTTAAATGATTCATGAGCTATAACATGCTGGTCGGTTGTACCTTTATAACAATATATAAGACTGTCACATTAAATGTCTTTTGTCTGACTGGGAATATTTGTTTCCTGATAGTACCATAAGGAATTCATTTTACTTAGTTATGTTTATCCATTCTTTAGCCATAAAACTTTTGATTTCATATTGCTTTATGGGTACCTCTTAGCAAAGCCCTAATGACTAGAATTTTAACACTTGTTTTTCAGATTTATTTTATGTCACTTAATCTGGAAAATTTTGTCTTTTGAAAGGAATTAGTTGTTATTATTGATATATTTTGGCTTATCTATTTTATGCTTTTTATTTACACATGCTCTATTTTCTTCTTCATTTGTTCCTTTATGTTATATTGTTGGCTTGAATTAGTTTGGTCTGCAAATTTCCATATCACATTTTTATTCATCTACTGGTTATATTTAATTTTTTGTTATTTACTAAGGTATAATTTATATACGTTAGGTACAGAGACCTTGAATGTACAGTTTGATCAGCTTTGAAAATACACTATTTTTTGAATGCCAGTTTGTCCCTTTCTAAAAAAATTATATTAGAAAAGGCAAATTCAGACAAGGAAATGTATGGATGACACAAATCTTGACTGTTGAATATGTATTCCTATCAAGATCTCCCTCACCTAAGAAATTTCCCTCTTATATCATCCCAATCAATCTCTGCCACTCAGACACAAGCACTGTTCTCATTGCTATAACCATAAACTAGTTATGCTAACTCCAGAATTTCATGTAAATGGAAGTATACAGCATGTGCTGTTTCACGTCTGCCTTATTTTAGTCAGCATATGTGGGAAATTTTTATCCAAGTTATTGTGCGTATCAGCAATTCATTCTTTTATTTTGCTAAGTAGTATTCTACTGTACAAAATACCAGAACTTGTTTATCCATTCACCTGTTGTTGGATATTTTGTTCGGTTCCAAATGTGTGTTAATGAATTAAACTACAATAAACATTTTTGTGTAAGTCTTTCTTGCTGGATGTACATGCCAAGAACTAAAAAGAGTCTGGGATTTTACCTTTTTGCAAGCTAAAAAGTTTGCTTGGCACAGTTTCATGGATTCTGGCGTAACACTAGAGACTACTGAGTCAAAGACAAAAGACTTTGTTCCTCAGGGCAGTAAGCAGCTTGAGTGTCAGTATATTTGCATCAGTTCCCCTTGCCTCCGAGTCTCATGAGATGATATGGTGGCGCCCAAGTAGGTGTTATGCATGCAGTGGGTTTGTGACAATACCGAATGCTGGCAACACCAAATGCTGATAAAGATGTGGAACGGCACAAGTTCTCACCCATTGCTGGTGGGGATGCTTAATGGTCCAGCCATTTTGGAAGACAGCTTGACTGTTTCTAAACTAAACATCCTTTTACCATATGATCCAGCAATTACACTCCTAGGTATTTATTCAAATGAATTGAAAACTTATGTCCACACAAAAACCTACACGTGAATGTTTATAGCAATTGTATTCATAACCGCCAACACTTGGAAAGCAACCAAGATGTCTTTCAACAGGTGAACGATTAAACAAATCATAGTACATTCATACAACGGAACATCATTCCATGATGAAAAGAAACGTGCTACCAAGACTTGATTAGATATGGTGAAACATCAAATATGTATTGCTAAAGAAATCAATCTGGAAAGCTTATGTGCTGTATGATTCCAAATATATGACATTCTGGAAAAGGCAAAACTATAGAGAAAGCAAAAGGAAGAGTGGTTGCCAGAGGTTCAGTGGGAAATGGAGAGGGATAAGTAGGTGGAGCACAGGGCATTTTTAAGGCATTGAAATCATTCTCTATGTTACTGGAATGGTGGATATGTGACATTAGGCATTTGTCTAAACCCATAAAATTTTACAATATAAAGAGTGAACCCTAATGTAAGCTGAGGATTTTAACTGTTTTCTTTTAATATTTATTTTATCTATTTTCTTTATTCTTTTGGCTGCATCAGGTCTTTGTTGAGGTGTGCGGGCTTCTCTCCTGTTGCCACGCGTGGGTTTTCTCTCTCTGTGGCACTTGGGCTCCAGAGCGCGTGGGCTCTGTAGTTTGCAGCACAAGGGCTCTCTGAGGCGCACAAGCTCAGCAGTTGTGGTGCTCTGGCTTAGTTGCCCAGCGGCATGTGGGATCTTAGTTCCCCAACCAGGGATCGAACCTGCGTCCGCTGCATTGGAAGGCGGATTCTTTATCTCTGGACCACCAGGGAAGTCCCTTAATTAGTTAACAGTAATGAATCAATATTAGTCCATCGATTGTAGCAACACACTACACTAATGCAAAATGTTAATAAAAGAGGAAATTGTGTGTGGTGAGACAGTGGTAGAGGGTGGTAGGCAGTATATGGAACTTTCTATACTTGCTGTGCTATACCACTGTACAGGACAAGACAGAGTCCATAATAACCCTGGCCAGTGAGTTGAGACAAACTTGAATCCCTTCCAGATCTGAAGTGGTGCCATTGATTACTTCAGCTAAAATCAAGGACAAACATCATACAAGTTGGAATCGAATGAGTCTCATCATAGGGATAAATAACTAGACAGCTTCCCCTTGGGGAACCTCTCCCAAATAACTAAAGATAGGCTCATTTTGGAGAGGTCTCTGCAGCCATCTGAGAGATACATGATCTACTTGTAGTGTTTCCTTAAATACATGAATATAAGCATCCTAAGGTACAAGTTTTTAAGAGGGAGGCAAGTTAATGCCTGGCTTCCACACACGAAGTACCATTTCAGGGGCACGTATGCTACCTAGAAAGAAAATGTTGCTTTCAAATTTAAGGGCCCTCCCAGTGAGACCTACGTGAGTCAGGGAGTTTGACAGTGCTTCCAATGCAGTCTTCTAGTTGACTGGTAGGTCTTAGGGTTCCCAGTTCAGCTCAAATAGTTGTTTTTGTTCCTTTTTTGCTTTTAGAGACTCTCTGAGGAGAGACAGTTAAATCTGTGCTGTTTGTCCACACCACCAGCTGGGCAACATTTGTCCTCTCCACAGAATGAGAAAGTTACTGGGAAAGATATTCAGATGTGATGACAAGTGTTTTGCATTGCAGGTAGAGGACCTGGGATCATTCCCTGATATTTCTGATAGGTTTTATAATAAAGTTAAGGGGAACAGCAATCAAATTATGGTCAGAATCATCTGGTTAAGGGTTGGCAGACTCTGCAGTTGGTTAAATTCAAGGCACTTGCAACAGTTTGGTAGAGCTGGAGCATGGCATTTACCTTCATAAGGAAAGTTCCAAGAGTAGTTCTGAAAGAGAAACATCACTAATATCCTGGCCTCCTTCAGACCACCCTGCATCTAAGGTCTTCTTTCCCCAGGTGCTAGGATTGTTACTCTCGCTCAACCATTACAAAATTGGTATGTCCCATTCTGGCAGCTATAATTTCACTTTTTTCTCCCCAGTCATCTCTTACTCTCACCCATATTTTCCACAGAGAAAGGTCAGGTGCTAGAGGAACAAGGACATTTTAATAAACCTTAATAGAAACCAATTATGTGCCCCATGTGACCTGCAAGGGCCACTGTAAGGGGACTCAGTGAGCCGTACACTCAGCCAAGTGGTTATTATCTTTAGGATCTAAAACACTGTCAGTTCAACAAGTGAATCCAGGTGTCTGAAGCAGAATTAAGCTTGAATCCCTTAGATTCCTTTTTGGCTACCAGATATCTCTGGATGATGGGAAGTTTGGAAAGTGCTTTGAATATATTGACCATTACCCATTGTTGAGTGGCCTTTGTGATAAAAGGTATGTCATCTCCCAACTGCAAGTGGTCCAGAAATAAAAAAACATGACATAGATTAGTTTCAAGGGACACAATAATGTGGCTAGAATTGACGGATCAAACTGGAAGAATAACATTGTAATCTGAAAAAGTGTCAAGAGCAGTGAGGCACTACTTATAGCCCTGAAAGGGTTCAAAGATCTAATATAGTCAGTCTTCTGGGAACAGCAGGGGCAATGCCCCGTGTGATGTGGTCTTCTCCATTGCAAGCCAAATGGGTCAATTTTTGGTAGGAGATACAAGTCTGGTAGTGGTGCCCTCTAAATCAAAACTAAGAGTCCTATACAGATGGCCAATAGGCACATGAAAAGGAGCCCCAAATCACTAATTCCTAGAGAAATGTAAATGAAAACTATGATGAGGTACCACCTCACACCAATCAGAATCGCCATCATTAAAAAGTCTACAAATAACAAATGCTGGAGAGGGTGTAGAGAAAAGGGAATTCCTCACTGTTGGTGGGAATGTAAATTGGTGCAGCCACTATGGAAAACAGTATGGAGGTTCCTCAAAAAACTAAAAATAGAGTTACCATATGATCCAGCAATTTCAGTCTTGGGCATATACCTAGACAAAACTATAATTCGAAAAGATACATGCACCTCTATGTTCATAGCAGCACTATTTACAATAGCCAAGACATGAAAACAACCTAAATGCCCATTTACAGATGAATGGATAAAGCAGATGTGATGTGTGTGTGTGTGTGTATATATATATATAATGGAATATTAAAAAGAATGAAATAATGCCATTTGCAGCAACATGGATAGATCTAGAGATTATCATACTAAGCAAAGTAAGTCAGAAAGAGAAAGACAAATACCATATAATATCACTTATATGTAGCATGTAAAATACGACATAAATGAATATATCTATGAAACAGAAGCAGACTCACAGACATAGAGAACAGACTTGTGATTGCCAAGGGGGAGAGGGTGGGGGAGGGAAGGATTGGGAGTTTGGGATTAGCAAATGCAAACTATTATGTATAGGATGGATAAAAAACAAGGCCCTATTGTATAGCACAGGGGACTATATTCAATATCTTGTGATAAACCATAATAGAAAAGAATATGAAAAAGAATATATACATATGTATAACTGAATCACTTTGCTGTACAGCAGAAATTAGCACAACATTGTAAATCAACTGTACTCCAATAAAATTTAAGAACAAGAACAAAAACGAAGAGTCCTTTGCTTTGTGCCTGCCAAGTCTCTGATACTGAATGTGTTGCTATGTCTGGTACAATGCTGAATCAGGCAGCAGTGGTGGCATCTAGGTGGAGAAGTCCCCATTGGTAGCTTGATTTTATGCAGTCTCATCAGAAAACAGGCCCTTACCCTGGGTATCTACATGTGTGACTCAGATAGTATCATCCTTAACCATGATTTTATTTCTATAGTTCATGGCTTTGAAGAGGTCTGTCTTTAATTTGCCACCTGTAGTTTTCTAAGTAGCAGACCAAACAGCCAGACCATTGACAAAAGTCCAAAAGTCAATAAAAGTACAAAAATGTTCACTGAGATGCATATTGGACAGAGATATGTGAAATGCCTTAAGTCCTTAGCTGAGTAAAGTAACTGTGTCTATTTTTGATCCTGCATAGCTGGGACTGAGGCTGAACTGTGGCTGTAATTCAGTAGATACTATTAGGTTTCAGCTTGGCCAAGTTATAAGGGAATGAGGCCCAGGCATTTAAGTGAATCTCCCTGAATCAAGAAAATACACTGGCTTTGCTTCAGGCAGCAGAGTAGGGGGAGAAAGTTTCTCTCAGTGAGATAGCTGCTACTTTCTCTTGCAAAGTCCAAGAAAGCACTGGAGCCAAGCCAGTTGCATTTTTGAATATACTATTTTCATTTTACAAGGCTTTTTGAACCCTTCCAACCTCATTAGTTATGGGGTCTGAGTTGAACCACCCCAAAATGGAAATATCAGGCCAGAGAGATACACGGGCTCCTTGGGTTGGGAGTTCATTTTTGAGAAGAACCCTAAGACAAGCTAATAGCTAAATGGGATTGGGAGGTGATCAATCTAAGACCCCAGGTGGACCCGCCCCCCCAGTAGTAGTTGCTATCCTTTTCCAGTCTTCAACTGGCAAAATCATCAGTCCTAGAAACTTACAGCTCAAGGGAGTCATTAGTTGTGAGTCCTCAAAGGTATTAGCACTTTCTCTACATCTGGCTTTTCCTTTGGCACCAATGTGGTTAGTAAGTACATGCCTATGACACATCAAATCATATTACACATTTAGATGTAGAAGCAACACAAAAGTACGTTGAATTGGCCTAAAGGGCTCCATGCACAACGTTCACTTAATTTCCTTTACCCATTATGAACCCTGCTCAAATTCTTCATTTGAATTTGGGCACCTTCTAACCCCCAAAAGACTGGGTAAAGTGGTGAGTTGAACGCCAGTATCCTACAGAGCTAGAGGAACATCAGTGAAAAACATGGAGTAAAAATCTCCAAAAATTCTTTCTTCCTTAAGACACTAGAAAAAGAAGAAAAAACTAAACCTAAAGAGAGCAGAAGGTAGGGGATAATAAAAGATTAGAGCATCAATTAGTGAAATAGAGAATAGAAAAATAGTAGAGAAAATTAATGGAACCAAATGTTGGTTCTTTGAAAAGATCAACAAAATTGACATCACTTCTCTTCACTTCGTATATAACTTGCTCTCCTTTTTCTATTTTTTTAAACTGGAAGCGTAGAGCATGGATTTTACAACTTTTCCGTTGGGTATTATAGCCATATAAAGATATACTTCTACTCTAAGGACTCCCTTTTTGTTGTATTCCACATCTTTTGATATGCATTATCTAGTCAGTTAAACGACATTCTAATTTCCTTTGTGATTTCTTCTTTGACCCATGGGTTATTCAGTTGTATAATTTCCAAATGTCTTGGTATTTTCTAAGTATGTTACTGCTTTTAATTCCTAATTTAATATTAATTCAGTGAATGTAGTGTGTATCATTTTAATACTTGTAAATTTATTGATACATGCTTTCTGATTCAGCATATAATCTGCTGTTTGTCTGCCAATAAGCCCATCAAAAGATATCTTCATCTTTTTATTATATTTTTTTCAGCATTTCCACTTGACTTTTGTAATCCATCTCTCTGATAAAATTCCCTATCTATAGTGGGGAAAATAATGGCCCTCTGAAGATGTCTATGTCCTGATTCCTAGTACCTGTGAATGGTATGTCACATGACAAAGGAGAATTAAGATTTCATATAGGATTAAGATTGCTAAACATCTGACTTTGAGATGATGAGATTATCCTGGGTTATCCAGGTGGTCCCAATGTAATTACAAGGTTCTGACAGGGGTCCTCAACCCCAGGCCGCGGACTGGTACCGGTAAGCAGGAGGTGAACAGCTGGCGAGAGAGCGAAGCTTCATCTGCAGCTCCCCATTGCTCTCCATCACTTGCATTACTGCCTGAACCATCACATGCCCACCCCACCCCCCAATCCGTGAAAAAATTGCCTTCCACGAAACCAGTCCCTGGTGCCAAAAAGGTTGGGACCGCTGTTCTAAGATGTGAAAGAGGGAGGCCAGGGAGTTAGTGTCAGAGTTGAAGAGAGCATTTGAAGATGCTGTGATGCTGGCTTTGAAGATGCAGGAAGGGGTCATAAGCCAAGGAATGCAGGAAGCCTTTAGAAGCTGGGAAAAGCAAGAAAACTTATTCTCCCCTAGATGGAAGGCAGCCCCTGCTTATACCTGATTTTAGCCCATAAACCCCATTTCAATGTTCTGACCTCCAGAGCTTGAGGATAATAAATTTACGTTTTCTTAAGCCATTAAATTTATGGTAATTTGTTACAGCAACAATTGGAAGCCAACACACCATCAGTCCACAACAGGTTAGCCATCCCTCTCCACTAAATTTCTTAAAGTATTTTTCACTTATATATATATATATTTTTTTTTTTTCTCTGTTGTGGGCCTCTCACTGTTGTGGCCTCTCCCATTGTGGAGCGCAGGCTCCAGACGCCCAGGCCCAGCGGCCATCGCTCACGGGCCCAGCCGCTCCTCGGCATGTGGGATCTTCCCGGACCGGGGCACGAACCCGCGCCCCCTGCATCGGCAGGCGGACTCTCAACCAGTGCGCCACCAGGGAAGCCCCTCACTTATATTTTAATATCCCTGTCTGAAAACTCCGATATTTGAGTCATCTCTGGTCCTAGGTCTAGTGACTATTTCTTCTTGATAATTGGTCATTCTTGCTTCTTTGAATGTCTCAATTTTCTTTTAATCCAATGCTGGACATTGTGAGTAAATTAAGAGTAGAGACTGAGTATCTGCACCTGTGTACCTATATATTTTGGCAATAAAGCACCATGGGCTAAGAATGCAGTGGAAAAAAAAAAAAGACAGGAGACTGAGTAAACAATATTTATTCCTAGAAAAGGGGACCTCTTCTCTGTCAGGCTGCTAAGGTGGATTTGGACTGAGCCTAAGCTTCGTTGTTGTTTTCATTCAACTCTATTCGCCACAGCCTTCAAATTATTGGAGGGCTGGATCAGAGCCCTCCTATTAGCAGAGATTGGGGTCTGAGTGCCTGGAGGGTTTATCTCAGTTCTCTTGTGCCCTCCTCTCGGCCTTTAGAAGATCCCATAAAAGTGCATCCAGGGAGGGGTCTCTATAAGCTTTCCAGACCTGCCTAGACCATGGAAACCACTACCTTGAATTTAGCATAAAGCCAAATGTAACTATAGGGTTTCTTTCTGTGCCCTTGCCTTGCCCCAGACTTCAGCGGGCTCCACATGCCTGGTCCTCTGAAGGGGTAAGGGGTGTCTCTCCCAGCTCGCTTGCTCTTCCCCTGGCTATAGACGACCTCTGCTTCGCTGCTAAGTCTAATGCCCACGAAACCTATAGGACCTACCTCAGCCCTCTTGCTCTGCCTTGAATCTTTTCACAAACATTCAGTGAAGGCCCATGGAAAAGAGCTGACAGGTGAGTACAGATTCCCTTTGTGACTGGGGTTTCTAGTCGATGAAGCTGCCACCCAGCCCACATTTGGACTTTAAATATTCATTAAAAGTTGTTTTCTTCTTACCTGTGTCTATGGGAGCTCCTTCTCCTTCTCTCTCCCCTGCCCAAGATGGAATTAGCCATACATATGTTGTTGGTTACCCAGCTTCTTCTCATTCTCGTGGTAGAATGATGCACTCATACAACTTTCTACATCCTGAGTAAAAGCAGAAAAGTTACACTTAACATTTAACTCGTGCATTTTGATCATCACATTTTGATCAACATTCAGAATGAATCAGTATCCATGGCCAACCATAAAACTCGCAAGATTTTTAGAACAGTTTACTTCTTCCCTCCCTCTTTATCGTTGCCAAGTTCCAAGGTTTGTTGAAACCACTGGAAAATCTATGCCTCTATTTTGCTTTTTAGGTATCACTGCTTAACAATTTCCTGAAGCTTTGTAGTTATGTTGTCAACTATTATTTAGGTTTCACTATAAATTTTACTAATTTTCTTGTTCTGCTTTCTTTTTTTGTTTGTTTTTTTTGTTCTGCTTTCTTATATATTTTACTTCCCTTTGGCCTAGAACCAAATTTATGTAAGCCATACTTTCAAAAAATTTTTTAAGATAGTAAAATTTCTTTGTATATTCCCCTTTTTTCAATATCATTCTCCTATTATTATATAATTTAAGATTTTTAATTATTTTCCCTAGATCTTAAAATAGAAATAAAGACAAAAAAGCATACGATGTTAAATCATACCCAAAGAATGTGATTATGCTCGAGTAGTTTCCTAAGAAAGTACACATAAACATTGAATTCTCATTCCATTTTTAACATGTCTACACCATTTAACAAAATAACACTTTGTCAGTAAACATCTATTGAAATCTTTCTATGTGCCAGAGATATTTCACAGCATTAGAGAGTCCAAGATGAACAGATAATTCCTGTCCTCAAATCGTTTGGAAGTAAATGGATGATTACAATATAGAGTTAAAGTGTTTTTCTTAGAGATAAACTTAGCATGCAGTGCTTACAAGATAAGACAAAACCAGACTGGCCACATGTTCTAGGTGGGTGGTTCCTTAGCTGAGTCTAGATATAATTAATACTCAGTTGAGAAAAAGAAAAGATGAGAATGTTCGTCCCAAGAAATGGGAGCTATAAGTTCAAAGACCCAGAAGCTAAAGAGAACTTAATAGGGTCTGGGAACTTCAAGTACTGCATTTCATGTAGTATATGGTGCATACTTAGAGGATAGATTCAGAAGGAATTTCAGATTCAGGTGCCCTTGGAGGCTCACCATTGTAAGATGGCCAAACCTCATAAATACACACACACACACACACACACACACACATATACATACATATATGTTTAAGAAGTCATGCCCAGCTAGAACTAATTCCAAGAAATTATTCTGAAACACCGAGGTGGCTAAAAATAATAACACTAAGACTTACTGAGAGCTAAATTTAGAAACAGGCCATGATTTTGCAGTCCCTGGTTTAGAGAGTAAACATTGTGAAACATTGTGTCAGAATCTTGAGGCTGGACAGATAATTAGACTCCTCTGACAGAGTCACTCCCCCGCTGTAAAATTCTACACTAACAATGAAGTTATAAAAATACTAAAAACCTCAACCTGAAGTTATGTTACATTGTTGAGCTTACAGGCGCACCCCAAACGAGTAATCAGGAAGACCAAACTCCAAGCACATCCACCTCATTTTCTCTAACATTTGGATGGCATTTCAATTATTTTACCTGCTATTGCACTATTTTTGTGCCACAGTCTCTCCTACTAAAATATAAGCTGCATAAGGCCAGAAATGAATTTTGAAGACAAAATTGCATGGGGCTTTTATCTTAGGAAAATGGAGTTTTAGAAAGCAATCTTTCATTAATGAAAACCAAACCATAACCAAGAAAAGGAACAAACAAGCAAGCAAACAAGAAAGGCCAGAAATGGTTTGTTTTCCTCCTGTGACCCTAGGTCAAACATCTTGAATTGGCAAGAAAGAGTTTTCCTTTCATGTTAAGGGTGCTGATCGTTTCTGTCCCATGGTTACAGTATACATGTACCACAATACTTTCTCTCAATTACACTAGCTTTTGCCAATGAAATAGTCCTATTTGAGCAGGAGTATAATCATGTTGCCTAAAACACAGCTATTTCTGAGTATTTTCAGTTGAGCCTTCTCCATAATCCCATAATGCCTTGCTCATACCATTATTATAGGACTAATTATATAAAATTGTGGTTAGCTCTTTACACATCTGTCTCTGCCCTGAGGCTAGGAACTCCTCTAGAGTGGAAAAATTATCTTATTCATCTTCATAGCTAAGATTGTAACAAGTCCTTGGCATATATCTCATGTAATAGAAGTAATAAAAAGTAGGTGTGAAATTTTCGTATCAGGTTAAATTGTAGATTGCAATGCTTTGTGGATCCCAGCCTGCTGAAGCAATAGGGGTCATTTTTTCTAAGGGAGAGGCAGTAGCAGCTGAAACAGTAAAGTCATTTCTCAACGTTGACTGTTAAATAGGATTTTTGAGACCCAAGCAACACAATGGTGTTTAAAGACTGGTCGGACCACAAAAAGTTATTTTAAATTCCTTCAGTTCTTCATGGCCAAGTTGAAGTTCACACCCTTTAACTATAAGGCAAAGTAGAAGACTGCAGTCCCAGCCCACGTCAAACTGCAATCAAAGGAGGCCCTGAACAAGAGCTGCTCCACGCTCTCCTCCCCAAATTCCGAACCCCCAAAGTCCAGAGAGAAATACAAGGTGTTTTTTTTTAACTAGTAATGGGGGGTGATTTGTTATGCCTTAAAAAAAATAACTCTACTTGATTGCTATTTGAAAAAAAATACGGGCAAGATTAGTCAGCTAAGTATTTTATTTAGGAGCTTTTCAACCACGTTTGTTAGTGAAATAAAATTATACTTTTCTGCCATAATTTGTCCTAATCTTGAAGTATTTTTGGATTTTTCTTATTTGAAAACTCTAGTTGTTTTCAGTCTAGTAATTATATGGCCAGACTCCTGTATTAGTTTTGATTGCTGTATAACAATGTACTATAAAGTCAGCAGCTTAAAACAACCCATAGGGGCTTCCCTGGTGGCGCAGTGGTTGCGCGTCCGCCTGCCGATGCAGGGGAACCGGGTTCGCGCCCCGGTCTGGGAGGATCCCACATGCCGCGGAGCGGCTGGGCCCGTGAGCCGTGGCCGCTGGAGCCCACAACAGAGGGAGGCCCGCATACCACAAAAAAAAAAAAAAAAAAAAAAAAAACCCATAGTTTCAATGGGTTAGGTGTTTATACCAGTATCTGGGTCCCCCTGGCTGAAAGCAAGATGTTGGCTGGACTGAGTTCTTGTCTGAAGTTCTCTGGGGGAAAAAGCCACTTTGAGTTCATTCAGGTTATTGGCAGAATCTGTTGTAGTTCTTGCTGGCTGATCACCAAGGGGGCCGTTCTCAGCTCCTAGAGGCAGCCTGCCATTTCCTGCCATTTCCTGCCATGTCCCCCTCTCCAAAACTTGGAAGTTACTTCTTCAAGACCAGTGGGAGAATGTCTCTGCTATTTCAAATCTTCGACTCTCCCAGTCTCCGATCTCTAGATCTAGACTTAAAGGGCTCCTGTGTTTAGAAAAGACAATCTCTTTCTCCAAGTCAACTGTGCCATCTAATGTAGCTTTATTGCAGGAGTCAAATTCATCGTATTTGTAGTCCAAGGGATACTGTGTGTGTGTGTGTACACACAGGGCAGGGATCCTGGGGGGCATTTAGAATTCTGCCCTCCACGACTTCTAAGGTTAATACGTCCTTACATCCGGATCACTTCATTTCCATTTGTATAATGTCAAAGGAAGCTAGGAAAGTAATTATCTAGAATTATATAGAGTATTCACTATTGTGGGAAGCAGGTTCTTCTAGACAAGGAATGGAGGGCAGGGAACCCGAGTAGAGTCCAATAGTGTTTGCTGAGCAAAGTACTAGCAAGATGATATAGGCTTTGAAGGATTATTACCCACATTTTAGAGGTGAGAAACTAAGACTCACCAAGTATTATACTGAAAAGCCATGACTATTAAAAATAATAAAGTTTCTTGCAGCCACTGAGCAAGAAATCAGGCTGGAAAGATCCCAGTGGGCCTCCCAGGGCTTTGGGGAGCCTATGTAGAGATTTGGATCTATCTGTCAGAGTCAGGCTCCTATTAATGGAATACTCAAGACTGACGCACCACCAGAAGAGCTATTTATTTAACTATATAGTGAAATATAATTTGTACATGGACTGAAATAGCTGTACTTATAGGACCAGTGCATTCTTTCTCTAGAGGTAGCCCTAAAATGGAGAAACAAATCTGAATCAGAAGGTAGTTTTGTGAGCAGAGACTCAAGAAATGGGATGAGATTACAAATCAAGTGACTGGGGCTGAGTTAACATTGGGGCCAAGGAACTTAAAGGCTGTTGACTAAGGCTTTTTGCTGTGGATTGTGCTTCAGTGGGCACTAACAATGTTCTTCCAGGCCCCACCCCCAGGCTTTGAAGGCTACAGACACCATTTTGAGGCATTTATACATCCCATTAGGAAACAGTCAAGTCCTCCTGTCTTGAGAGTTCTGTGCGTTTTCATAATGTCTGGACCTTTGATTTATCCTACAGATTAATTACCAGGAGAGGATCATATTGTTTTATCATTTCCATGTTCTTGGTTGTGAGTTGGCCCCCTCAGTGTAGTGTCTGAGTTCTGAAAACTGGTATAGGTATTTTTCAACCACTCGTTTTTCTTTTGCTGAAATTCCTGTAAGTAATGTGTTTTAAAGCTGTGCCTTTCCCATCTAACTTTTGTTGCTCACTTCATTACGAGCACATGGCAAGCTTACTGAAATTAAAATAACTATTAAACCTCAATCTTTTTTTCCAGTAAAAAGAGTAAAATTAAAAATTTACAATAATACTTTTTTCTAGGAGCCCCCCCCGACCAGAATAAAACCCTCTCTTTATTTCAAATACATTGTCTCATTTCAGAAAAAACTACTAGATAAGAAAAGCTTATAGTGTTATATTTATGGTTACACTCAACCAGATGTTTACAGGTGTTTTTTCAGGAAGATGAAAGTACTATTATTTGTAATATGCTTTACTAGTTCAATACTACTTTAAACTGGTAACTATAATTCTTCAAAAAGACAAGCTGTATGGCAAAAACACTCTCAAACTCTTCATTTAAAGAAAATGACATTTGTGCAATACATAGACATACTCATTTTTAAAAAGAATAGTTTTGTATTTTTCCCCTTAGGAAACATTCATGTGATTATTACACACAAAAAGCAAAGATAATGTGGAGAAAACATGCTTTGTTGGTATGATTTGTAGAAGTGAACACTTTACTGGAGTTCTCTAAAATGTTTCAATTATTCATTTAACTTCACATGTGGGACACAGAATCTGTGTTCCAAAATTTCATCAATTAATATTATCATGAAAGTTTAATGAAAAAATGCTATACCCAGTATACACTGGCAACAGAAATACAGTGTTGTGTCTCTTACCTGTAGGTACTAGAATTCCTTTATTAGCCAGTTATGAAGAACATATAAAATGCCTTATTTGAAAAAAAAAAGGGCTTAATGATGTTTATAACATTGTGATAGACATATACACACTGCTATATACAAAATAGATAACTAATAAGGGCCTACTGTATAGCACAGGGAACTCTACTCAATACTCTGTAATGGCCTAGATGGGAAAATAGTCTAAAAAAGAATGGATATACGTATATGTAAAACTGATTCACTTGGCAGTACACAAGAAACTAACACAACGTTGTATATCAACTATACTCCAATAAAAATTTTAAAAAATAAAAAAGATTTCTGACATTTGCATATGAAATGATCTTAAGAATTGTTTTACTTATCAATGAGCCTATGTAACAGTGAAAAGAATTCACAATGCACTGCTGCACATATTTCAATTAGGATGCCATGGATTCATGCACGGCGCACAATCAAGCCATTCCCTTCTAGAGTACCAATAGGAGGAACAGCAGAAACTTGGGGAGCTCCTTTACTTCCTGGCTATTTCTAAAACAACTCTCAACCCCTAGGCTTGACGGGGGAATGAGAAAATTTCCTCCTTTAATCCTATCTCCTTTCTTCCCACTTTCCTTGAGGACAGAAGATATATGCTTTCTCTTTTGTGACCTCTCCGTCAGCATTTTTCAAATTGCTGATGGCTACCCCATAGTCTCCAGGACATGACATTAATTTGATAGGTAATTGTTAGTTTTTAAATGAAAAACAATGAAAAATATCAAAATGTATTGCAAAGTGGAAAGGTTCATGGGTATTATTTGGTGATACTTTTCGTGTGTGTGGGTATGTGTGTGTGTGTGTGTTGTATATCTAAAGAAAATATGTTTCTTGCTGTGAGTCAGGGTTTAAATTTTTGAATGCCATGGCTTTTGTGTAGTTTTCCTTCCTAAGCTCAAAGTCAGAGAGGACCAAGATACCACCCCTACCCCATACTATGGAGGAAGCTCCAAGAGCAGTACACTGGACTTAGCTCTTGATATTTTAAATAAGAACCAAAGGAATTTAGCAAAAACTCCTTCTTTCCAAAAAGCCTGGCTGTGAATGCCTGGTGTTTTACTAAAGAAGTCAAGTACTACTGTGACCACATCTCCCATTTTGCCAGGGACAAAACATTTTGCCTGGATTTCACCTGTTGTATAAATTTCCCATTCCACTGAACTTTCTTTTCAAAATTTTTCATTTTTCTTAGAGAAGCATTATTGTTAACTGTAGCATCAGAATATTCAAGGATGAGTTTGATAGACCTCTACTTTGTACTTCCATATTCTACCATGGTCTTGTATAAAAGTAATTGACACACGTGTAGAGGGAACAGAGCTCTGATTTTAACTCATGGTGAACTTTGAAAGATGACCAGCAATAGCCTGCTTCTCTTTTCTCAACATTTTTCATACAATGTAACTGACACCTTTTTAAAGACAGGATGTAGGGGACACACAGATAGAACTACTGCTCTCACAGGAGTGGATAAAACAGCTAACTTTCAACACAGTTGGTAATGTGAGAGGTTTGTGGGGGGGTGGGCACGAATATACAATATTGCTGCCCCAAGCAGCCACTTGGTGTACCACCTAGTTCTGTTGGCCGTGTCCAGAAGTCTGCAGCATTCACTAAACCTCCAGTCTCCATGCACCCCAATACATGTGTGCTCTTGGATAGATACTTTTCATATACAGTTTTGGAAACTGGGATAATGATGTTTATCTTGCAGAGTATTTGTGAAGATTAGTGGAGGAATGAAGGTTTAGTACCTGAAACACTGAAGTGCAATAAGTTACAGCAATTATTGATAAATAACTCTTGTATTTGCTGCCTTTATTGCTATTTTATATGCTCTCAGTTGACCTTCTCCTCTACCTAAATGGACTCTCAATTTTCTTTTAATCACTCAGTGCTTTAGGTGCAAATAGGTTAGGTATTCCTGACTTGCTTCCTCAGAAAGTCAATATTCTCCAGAATCTTTTGTTTTTCTACAGGCAGTTTTCCAGTCTCTAGCAGAACTGGCCTTAGAAGTTGTATTATGGTCCCACTGTCTGATTTGAACTGTACTGAATAGAGCTGTTTATCTCTAAATATCTCCCTTTCCATTTGCACAGTATTAAAACCATTGCACTGTTACAGTCGGAGTCTTGAGTTTAGGTCTTGAGCATGTTTAGAATTTTAAGAATAAATTGTGTTGCAAGGGCTTTCCAATTGACTTTACTTAACAGATGAGGAAACTAAAACCCAGAAAAGTTAAGTAACTTTCCCAAGCTTACACATTTCAATTCCTATACCTTTATTTTTATAGATAAGGAAATGGAAGCTCAGAGAGGTGAAATAGCTCAGGTCCTGTATCAAAATGTAAATATACTTGGAACAAACTATGAAATCAAGCAATAAAATCCACTGCCTGAAGTAAAATCTGTATCTGAAGTTAGAAGTAAAATGTAATGGGAGTGTATTTTGTAAATATTAAGCTGATGCATTTTTTATTTCTCCATCAAATCATGTTTACTGGCAGCCTTAAATTTCCAAAGCTAGGCTCAAAGCTTATTTCTCAAGGGAAGAAGAGCAAGGATACTGCCTAAACTGAAGAGGCCAGCAGTCACCTTTGAGATTCAAACCTGAATTTATCAGTGCCTCTAGCAACACTGTAGTCATGCAAATCATGTCAGAAAAGAAAGAATTTTCTAAGTTATTTTATTTCACTCTTTCATAACTAAAGAGGCTTGCTTGATGGGCTTGACTATACACTATTGGGTAAGGGAGAATACATCCAGGTCATAAGAGGAAGGGGAGGGAGCCAGATCCTTAGGGTCCTGGTGAATGGTGCAAAATTGAGGCGTTGGAATGAAAGCAGGAAAGTCAAGCACCAAGGCTCTGGTTTGCCCTCACTTAACTCCAAATATGCCTGTACCAAGATGGTGGGAATTGCATCAGTTGACTACATTACCTCATCTCTTCCTGCATCTATACCCTTTTGCCATGTAACTTTGCAGTTCCCGCCCCTGTGGACAGTGTGATTCTGAACTCAACCACTGACTTGCTTTGGCCAATAGATTGAGACAAACATGGCAGTGAGCCAGTTCAAAGCCTGAACTTTAAGGAGTCTTCCTGCCTCTTCTTGTTCTCTTGTGTCTCTGTCATTGCCATGAGAACACACTCAGGTCAGCCTACTGGAGGATGAGAAACATGTGGAACATAGCTGAGTTGCCTTGCACCTGTCAAAGCAGCTTAGAGTAGTAAACACCAGCGACCCCTCAAAAGGTGCATGAGTCCAGCCAGGATCAGTAGAGCTGCCTAGCTGATCCCCAGCTGACTCTAAACATGTGAGCATTAAATGTCTAACTCATATGCCTTTAAAGTTTGTTGGTTATTTGTTATGCAGCTTTATTTTAGCAAAAGCTAACTGATGCATGTTTTTGTTTTTGTTTTTTTTTATTCCCTGGTTTTCTTTTTTTTTAACAACTTTATTGGAGTATAATTGCTTTACAATCGTGTGTTAGTTTCTGCTTTATAACAAAGTGAATCAGTTATATATATACATATGTCCCCATATCTCTTCCCTCTTGCATCTCCCTCCCTCCCACCCTCCCTATCCGCCCCCCCCAGGTGGTCACAAAGCACCGAGCTGATCTCCCTGTGCTATGCGGCTGCTTCCCACTAGCTATCTAATTTACATTTGGTAGTGTATATATGGTGCATGGTTTTTAAAACATGAAAATAGGTACAAAAGAAGTAGTATGCTCTCTCAGGAGTAATAAGGAGAAGTTGTGAGCCTGGAGAAGTTATCCAACATGGTTTGGGGCAATGGAAGTAGCTGGACATATGATAAAGACAAGCCTGATTCAGACCTCACGGTTCCTTATTGCCTGCATGTGACATGCAAAGACTGAGATGTGCCCAAATGACATGGTGAGGGGAAGCAGAAGTGATGAGAGGGTCAGTGGGCCAGAGGCATCTTCAGGTGCAGCACATGGAAACCAACATATGGTTCAGCAAGCCAGACCCATCCAGGTGCACATGGCCTCAGACACACCAGACTAAGAAGCCTGGCAGAGATGAGTGGGGAGCCTTTCAAAATAGTTTGAAAGGGCTTCCCTGGTGGTGCAGTGGTTGAGAGTCCGCCTGCCGATGCAGGGGACACGGATTCGTGCTCTGGTCTGGGAAGATCCCACATGCCGTGCAGCGGCTAGGCCCGTGAGCCATGGCCGCTGAGCCTGCACGTCCGGAGCCTGTGCTCCGCAACGGGAGAGGCCACAACAGTGAGAGGCCTGCATACAGCAAAAAAAAAAAAAAAAAAAAGGTAGGCTATTGTGGTTTATAGCCAGGTGTAATAATGAAAATATCTAATGACTGCTATGGCACAAAAACCAATTAGAACTGAAACCAGAGGTTAGTCTGTATCAGTACACAGGAGGTGAATCTTACAATTCCATGTCAACTGTCT
Source organism: Physeter macrocephalus (assembly GCF_002837175.3). Lineage (NCBI taxonomy): Eukaryota > Metazoa > Chordata > Mammalia > Artiodactyla > Physeteridae > Physeter > Physeter macrocephalus. The sequence continues at coordinate 24,752,763 of NC_041220.1, read as the reverse complement.
AAAACGTCAAAATGATTGAAAAGATAGGCTGAAAGAAATTGCACGCGAAAGAGAAGATTTTAGAGTATGGTAAATAAATTTCAGCATGTGAAATATAAAGGGAGATATTTCTGATTAAACATGGAAGGCCTATACTAACTGTAATGACAATGTATTAGTTTTCCATTGCTCTTGGAATAAATTACCACAAATTTAGTGGCTTAAAAAACACTAATTTATTTCTTTCTGAAGGCTCTAGGGGATAATCTATTTTCTTACCCCTTCCAGCTTCTAGGGAATCTAGAGGACACCCACATTCCTTGACTCATGGCCCCCTTCCTGTACCTTCCAAGCCAGGATGATCGCATGTCTCTGACCATTCCTGCATAGTTCGCTCTGACTCTTTTCTTCTGCCCCCTCTCCCACTTTTAAGGACCATTGTGATTACACTTGGCCCACCCTAATAATCCAGGATACCCAGCTGATTTGCAACCTTAATTCCTTTTGTCATATTATTGAACATATTCAGAGATTCTGAGGATTAGGCTATAGAATTCTTTGGAGAACGATGATTCTGCCTACCTCAGACAATAAAAAGGGTGGAGGGGATCAATTAACAAATCCCAAGCAAAAGGGTGGAGAGATAATAGCAGCACAAATGAGTAAACTGAGAATTGTGGTAACTGACTCAGCAGACCAGAGAATGCTAGAATCTTCATCAGCCTGTGGGAAAGTGCAGAAGCAAGCTTATTCCCACCCCATAACCATAACATGTAGGAGAGTAAGCAGGGGGAAACGTATTTATAACATAAAACTTGTAAACATCCAGATCCTCTCCTCAACTTTCAGCTTCCTGGCAACTGTCTCTTCATAATGCCTCAGAAACTAGATTTATCTCTTGAGAGGATGAATCAGAAAGTCTTAGGATTCAGGGACTCTGAGTACAGCTGGACGGTGAAATACAAGTCTAACTGTTAAAAGTGAAGACCCCAGTCTCCTTTCCCTACTAAGTCCTGAGAATTCTGGCAGATTATAAATCCAATTCTAGGGAAATAAGCTAACCCCCAAATAAAGAACCACAGTATTTGTCAGAAGGCAGACTAAAACTGCCCATCCTCTTGCCCTCATCATTCTACAGTGCAGTCCAATAGTTACTACCAAAGTTTTGTACATACTCACAGAACTTCCAATTAACTGTTTTCACTGCAGTATTATTCATCCTTTACAATGTACAATTCAGTAGTTTTTAGTATATTCACAATGTTGTACTACCATCACCATCTAATTTCAAGTATTTTCTTCAGCCCAAAAGGAAGCCCCATACTCATTAGCAAATACTCACCATTCTTCCATAACCCCAAACCCTGGCAAACGTTAATCTAGGGGAGACCTTCAAGATAGCAGAGGAGTAAGATGTGGAGATCACCTTCCTCCCCACAAAAACATCAAAAAAAATCTACATGTGGAACAACTCCTACAGAACACCTATTGGCAGAAGACCTCAGACTTCCCAAAAGGCAAGAAAACCCCCATGTACCTGGGTAGGGCAAAAGAAAAAAGAAAAAACAGAAACAAAAGTCTAGGGACAGGACCTGACCCTCTGGGAGGGAGCTGTGAAGGAGGAAAAGTTTCCACACACTAGGAAGCCCCTTCACTGGCAGAGACGGGGGGGTGGCTGGGGGGAAGCTTCAGAGCCATGGAGGAGAGTGCAGCAACAGGGGTGTGGAGGGCAAACTGGAGAGATTCCCGCACAGAGGATCAGTGCTGACCAGCACTCACCAGCCCGAGAGGCTTGTCTGCTCACCTGCCGGGATGGGTGGGGGCTGGGAGCTGAGGCTCGGGCTTCGGAGGTCAGATCCCAGGGAGAGGACTGGGGTTGGCGGCGTGAACACAGCCTGCAGGGGGCTAGTTGCCCACAGCTAGCCGGGAGTATGTTCAGGAAAAGTCTGGACCTGCCAAAGAGGCAAGAGACCATTGTTTTGGGGTGTGCGAGGAGAGGGGCTTCCTGCTCCATGTGCCCGCAGACAGCAGAGCACTGCCTAAGCGAGCTCCATAGATAGGCGTGAGCCGCAGCAATCATCTCAGACCACAGACACAGGTACAGACCACTACTGCTGCTGCCACTGCCACCAAGAATCCTGTGCGTAAGCGCAGGTCACTACCCACACACCCCTGGGAGCCTGTGCAGCACGCCACTGCAGGGTGCCGTGATCCAGGGCCAAATTCCCCGGAGAACACATGGCATGCCTCAGGCTGTTGCAATGTCATGCCAGCCTCTGCCACTGCAGGCACGCCCCGCATTCCAGTTATGACTACCATACCCCTCCCTCTTCCCAACCTGAGTGAGCAAGAGAGCCCCAATCAGCCGCTGCTTTAACCTCTACCAGTCTGGGTGGGGAACAGACACTGGAGTGTGGCCTACACAGTGTCGGGGCCAAGACCAAAGCTGAACCCAAGGACCTGTGTGAACAAAGAAGAGAAAGGGAAATTTCTCCATGCAGCCTCAGGAGCTGTGGATTAAATCCCTGCAATTGGCTTGATGAACCTTGCATCTGTGGAATACCTGAATAGACAATAAATGTTGCCAAAATTGAGGTGGTGGACTCTGGGAGCAACTGTAGACATGGGGTTTGCGTTCTGCATTTGATTTGTTTTTGGTGTTATGTTTATCTTAGTTTAGCTTGTAGTGCTTGTTTTCATTGGTGGGTTTGTTTATTGGTTTGGTTGCTCTTTTCCTTTTTGTTTTCTCTTCTTGTAAGTGTGCGTGTGTATGTTTCTTTGTGTGATTTTGTCTGTTGAGTTTTGATTTTACCATTTGTCTTGAGGTTCTGTCTGTTCTTTTTGATTTTTTTCTTTTTATGAGTGTGTGTGTGTATGTTTTTCTCTGTGATTTTGTTTGTTTAGTTTTGTTTTTACCATTTGTTTTGAGATTCTGTTAGTTCATTTTTATTTGTTTGTTTTTTCCTTTCTTCCTTTTCTTCCATGCTGTGCAGCTGGCAGGGTCTTGGTACTCCTGCTGGGTGTTGGGCCTGAACTTCTGAGGTTGGAGAGCCGATTCCAGGACGTTGGATGACCAGAGACGTTTAACAAGGACCGAGAAGAAATCAAGAGCAATCATATCAAGTATCTTTTCCAACCACAATGCTATGAGACTAGGTATCAATTACAAGAAAAAACTGTAAAAAATAAAAAAAACACATGGTGGCTAAACAATATGCTACTAAAAAACCAAGAGATCACTGACGAAATCAAAGAGGAAATCAAAAAATACCTAGAAACAAATGACAACAAAAACACGACGACCCAAAACCTATGGGATGCAGCAAAAGCAGTTCTAAGAGGGAAATTTCTTGAGGTAGGGAATCCTACCTCAAGAAACAAGACAGATCTCAAATAAACAATCTAACCTTACACCTAGAGGAACTAGAGAAAGAAGAACAAACAAAATCCAAAGTTAGTAGAAGAAAAGCAATCATA
>NC_041220.1:24747905-24749116 GCF_002837175.3 Physeter macrocephalus | reverse complement strand
ACCTGGAAGAAATGGACAAATTCTTAGAAATGCACAACCTTCCAAGACTGAACCATGAAGAAATAGAAAATATGAACAGACCAATCACAAGCACTGAAATTGAAACTGTGATTAAAAATTTGCCAACAAACAAGAGCCCAGGACCAGATGGCTTCCAGGTGAATTCTATCAAACATTTAGAGAAGAGCTAACACCTATCCTTCTCAAACTCTTCCAAAATATAGCAGAGCAAGGAACACTCCCAAACTCATTCTAAGAAGCCACCATCACCCTGATAACAAAACCAGACAAAGAAGTCACACAAAAAGAAAACTATAGGCCAATATCACTGATGAATATAGATTAAAAAAATCCTCTACAAGATACTAGCAGACAGAATCCAACAGCACATTAAAAGGATCATACACCAGGATCAAGTGGGCATGGGAGAAGACAAACCATCAGAATTAGAAATGAAAGAGGAGGAGTAACAACTGACACTGAAGAAATACATAGGATCATGAGAGACTACCACAAGCAACTATATGCCAATAAAATGGACAACCTGGAAGAAATGGACAAATTCTTAGAAATGCACAACCTTCCAAGACTGAACCATGAAGAAATAGAAAATATGAACAGACCAATCACAAGCACTGAAATTGAAACTGTGATTAAAAATTTGCCAACAAACAAGAGCCCAGGACCAGATGGCTTCCAGGTGAATTCTATCAAACATTTAGAGAAGAGCTAACACCTATCCTTCTCAAACTCTTCCAAAATATAGCAGAGCAAGGAACACTCCCAAACTCATTCTAAGAAGCCACCATCACCCTGATAACAAAACCAGACAAAGAAGTCACACAAAAAGAAAACTATAGGCCAATATCACTGATGAATATAGATTAAAAAAATCCTCTACAAGATACTAGCAGACAGAATCCAACAGCACATTAAAAGGATCATACACCAGGATCAAGTGGGGTTTATCCCAGGGATGCAAGAATTCTGACCTGTATGCAGAAAACTATAAGACACTGATGAAAGAAATCAAAGACAATACAAACAGATGGAGAGATATACCATGTTCTTAGATTAGAACAATCAACATTGTGAAAATGACTATACTACCGAAAGCAATCTCTAGATTCAATGCAATCCCTATCAAACTACCAATGGCATTTTTCACAGAACTAGAACAAAAAATTTTACAATTTGTATGGAAACACAGA
>NC_041220.1:24662738-24747297 GCF_002837175.3 Physeter macrocephalus | reverse complement strand
CACCTCCTAGAGAAATGGAAATAAAAACAAAAATAAACAAATGGAACCTAATGAAACTTAAAAGCTTTTGCACAGCCAAGGAAACCATAAACAAGATGGAAAGACATCCTCAGAATGGGAGAAAATATTTGCAAAGGAAGCAACTGACAAAGGATTAATCTCCAAAACATACAAGCAGCATATAGAGCTCAACATCAAAAAAGCAAACAACCCAATCCAAAAATGGGTGGAAGACATTGTCTAACAAATAGACATTTCTCCAAAGAAGATATACAGATTGACAACAAACACATGAAAAGATGTTCAACATCACTAATCATTAGAGAAATGTAAATCAAAACTGCAATGAGGTATCACCTCCCACCGGTCAGAATGGCCATCATCAAAAAATCTACAAACAATAAAAGCTGGAGAGAGTATGGAGAAAAGGGAACCCTCTTGCACTGTTGCTGGGAATGTAAATTGATACAGCCATTATGGAGAACAGTATGGAGGTTTCTTAAAAAACTAAAAATAGAACTACCATATGACCCAGCAATCGCAGTACTGGGCATATACCCTGTGAAAACCACAATTCAAAAAGAGACATGTATGCCAATGTTCATTGCAGCACTATTTACAATAGCCAGGATATGAAAGCAACCTAAGTGTCCATCAACAGATGAATGGATAAAGAAAATGTGGCTCATATATACAATGCAATATTACTCAACCATAAAAAGAAACAAAATTGAGTTATTTGTAGTGAGATGGATGGGTGGTTCTCATGAACCTAGGGGCAGGACAGGAATAAAGATGCAGACGTAGAGAATGGACTTGGGGACATGAGGTCAGGGAGGGGAAGCTGGGATGAAGTGGGAGAGTAACATTGACATATATACACTACCTAATGTAAAATAGTTAGTGGGAAGCAGCCGCACAGCACAGGGAGATCAGCTTGGTGCTTTGTGACCACCTATAGGGGTTGGATAGGGAGGGTGGGAGGGAGGCGCTACAGGGTGGGATATAGGGATATATATATATATATATATATATATGGCTGATTCATTTTGTTATACAGCAGGAACTAACACAACATTGTAATGCAATTATACTCCAATAAAGATGTAAAACAACAACAACAACAACAAAAATGCTGATTTACTTTCTGTCTCTATGGGTTTGCCTCTTCTGGCCATTTCATATACATGGAATCATACAACATGTGGCTATCTCTTTTTGGTTTCTTTCATCTATCACGATGTTTTCTAGGTTTATTCCTCATGTAGCGTGTATCAGTACTTCATTCATTTTTGTGGTTGGATAATATTCTATTTTATGGTTATATCACATTTTGTTTATTAATCATTTGATGGACATTTGGGTTGTTTCCACTTTTTGGTTGTTATGAACAATGCTACTATCAACAATCATATACATGTTTTTATGTGAAATAATACAAATAGTTGCACCATTTTTACATTCCCACCAGCCATATATATAAATGTTCCAATTTCTCCACAAACTGACTTTTTTATTCAGACATCTTAATGGATAAGTGGTTTCTTATTGTAGTTTTATCCTGGTCATTTCTTCAATAGCTAAGGATATTGAGCATCTTTTCAGGTGCTTTTTGGCTATTTGTACATATTTTTTGAAGATATTCAAATTCTTTGCCCGTTTTTTAAATTGGGCTATTTATCTTTTTATTGTTCAGTTGTAGTAAGTCTTTATATATTCTGGATACTAGACCCTTATCGGGTATATAAGATTTGCAGATATTTTCTCTCAATCTCAATCTCTCAATCTTTTCACTTTCTTGATAGTGTCCTTTGAATCACAAAATTTTAATTTTGATGAAGTCCAATTATCTATTTTTCCTTTGGCTGTTTGTACTAGATTAACTTTTTGTGCATCTCTTAAATAAGAGCTGTCAGCCACAGATCAAAGGAAGTTAGAGATATTCTTTAATAAAAATGGCAGCAAAATGAACAAACTGACCAAAAAAAAACTCATAGGAACAGAGGCAATGCAGTAAGTAGAAGTAAATTTTTAAAATCTACAATTAATATTGCATATAGGAAAAAAAGAGTAGAAATTTATAATGTAGAACATTCCAAAACTAAAAAAAAAGTCATTTGGAAATTTAAAATATGATTGCAGAAATTAAATGTAATAGAATTATTACATTATACAGAAAGACAGCAACAAAAGGAGAAGAAATAAGAGAATACATTTAGAGGATCTATCTACTAAGTCTTAACATCTGGTTAGTAAAAGTTCTAGAAATAGGAAACAGAGGAAAAAATTATACCAAAAAATCCAGAAATGTGTTTGTAACTGAAGAATAGAACAGTTGCTTCTAGATAGAGAAGTTCTATGGTAAGCCAAGCACAGTGGATGAAAAAAACTTTATTTAGCATGAAACTTCAGAACTTTAAAATCAAAGAGAGTAAGTTAAAAGCTTCCAGAGAGAAAAAGAAATGAATAATCATATTCAAAGCATGGAAAATCATAATAGTACCAAACTGCTGAATAATAACCAAGTGAAAGCTAGTGAAACCTGGCCAAACTCTTTCACTGGATAGGTATGTTTATTGGAGTTACGCCTTTACTTCTTCACATAGTGTATCAGGTAGACTGAGGGGAAACATGTCATTTAGTTTATAAAAGACCATAAGAAGCCATACCCTGACCCACTGGAAAGGAAAGGACAGAATGTGATCCAGCAATCTTAGATTTCAAACTTGAGAGTTTTGCATAACTCTGTCTCCATGAGGGCAGAAATCGCTGTTTACTGATGTGTTCCAAAAGCACAGAAATGTTCCTGTCATTCCATAATTTCTTAATAAATATTTTTAAATGAATGAATGAAGATTTGGATGTAATTTTGAGGTTTTCTTCCTTGGAAAAAGGGATGATTACATTTCATATAATATATATGTATTGGGAAGAAAGGATGGTAAATGTATTTCACCCAATACCAATTCAAACTGAATTTTCTTTAGTCTACAAACTATAGAGGCTATAAAATGTAACAAACCACCTTGGTAGAATTCCTTTTAGCAAGGGTGTCCATGTGCTAGAATTCTGACCAATGGAAATTTAGTGATCTTTTAGAATTTTCTAGGAAATTCTTTGCTTTCTTGCTATAAATACTGCTGCTTCTTGGTTTTCTTCATTCTTTCTTCTGACTGGAATGCAAATATAAAGGATGGAATAAATATTGCAGCCATCTTTGGAACAGGCAGGCGAGGTAAGAAATTTGCAGAGACCTTGGTCATGACATTCTGATCCATTGAACCTACCCTCAAACTTATAACCCAAACAAAGGCCATTGTTAATAAGATTTTTTTGTTGCTTACAGCTATATACATAGGCTACAGGATTCACTGTCTAAAGGGAGAAATGAACAAAAGTATTAAACAAGTTAATCTGTAAATGCAAATCATAATAAACACTGAGCAGGATGCAATGATGAAGAATTGGTAGGAGATAAATGTGACTGGGTTAGGGTTAGGCAAGCTCTAAGGGAGTGACATTTACTTAAGCCCTGGAGGATAGAAGAATTCAGCCATGGGGAGAATCAGAGAAAACAGGTACAATCAGAAGGTAAGAGCATGAGCTAAGTATCTGAGGTGGGACTAAGCCTGGAAAGTTTGAGAAATGAAGGCCAGTGTGGCCTGAATGCAGAGAGTAAGGGGAAAGGAGCATATAGGGAGGTGGGTGGTAGACAGATCAGGTCTAGTGTTTTACGCCATTGTTAGGAGATTGGATTTTATGTAAAGTAGCAAGATTCATCATAAAAAGCTTTTACAGAAGGGAATGACCAAAATACAGTTCATTTAAAAAATAATAGTCAAAAAGTTTGGTTGTGAGGGAGAAAACAGAAATAGAATGGAACCTGGAGAGAAATGCAGGATTAAGGAAGGTATTTTTATGATGGTGTTAACAAATACATTGAATACATTGAAGGTCCAGAGGAATACATTGAAGGTCCAGAATACAGAGGTAGTAACTAGTGGGCAAAAAGTCCTTGAGCTGGTGATAGAGAATGCTGCCAGGATGTTGAGCACTATGGAGGAACAAGTCTTCAAAAGGAGGCAGAACAGGTTCTCAGATATATCAGAAGTGGGGAAGAAGATGAACAAGGTGCTGGATTGAATATCTACATGGCTGGTGCAGTCACTGGTAGTGACAGCAGGAGCTGGGCTACAGGAAAGATGGGAGTTAGAAAATATTAACTTCAGCCAGTAAAGAGCTCCAGAGATGAGAGAAATTGAAGAATGGGGAGACACATCTGGAAGTTTTATCAATAAGAGAGCAGGGGTTTTGCAAGGGAGAAGAGAGTAAAGCTCCAGAAACAGCAGTAGAGAATAAAGAAGGTGAATATCTTGCCTCCAAACTCATGTTCACAAGGCATGAGTAAAACCCAGCTTCCTCCTGAAAGGCCTTCAGGGTAAGCCCTCAGAGTATAGTCAGGTTACAGGTATGACCAGGATAACAGATGAAGATAGGTAAAAGGAGTGTCTAAGTGTTTTATTTTTTTTTTTTTGGTTTAAAAAAATTATTTTTAATAAACTTCATTTTTTTAGAGCTTTGGGTTCACAGCAAAATTGAGCAGAAAGTATAGAGAGTTCAAAAATACTTCCTGTCCACACGTGTGCACAGCCTTCCTCACTATCAACATCCTCCACCAGAGGTACATTCATTGCAATCTGTAAACTACCTCAACACATCATTATCACCCAAAGTCCACCGTGTGCATTAGGGTTCACTCTTGGTGTCGTACATTCTATGGGCTTTGGATAAATGTACAGTGACATTTATCCACCATTATAGTATCGTAGAGAAAAGTTTCACTGTCCTAAAAATCCTCTGTGCTCTGCCCATTCATCCACAGTAACTCCTAACCCCTGGCAACCACTGATCTTTTTACCATCTCCATAATTTTGAGGCTGACCTCAATGTTGCGGTGAAATACAATGGTCCCCTAGGAAGAGAACTGACTATTTTTGAGCAACAATACTATCTAACACAGATGTCAGCTTACCAATACATGGATACATGGATTTGCAAAATTATTTCAGTTCCTATAAGAGCAAAATATTTGAAGACTTTTTTTTATAGCAAGTAACACTGTCCCATCAGGATATGCACTTAGTCAACACAAGTTCCCTCTGCCTTGGTGGCTGGTTGACGTTGTTGACAAAGAGATCTTAAAAAAAAATCCCTGGTTTGCAGCATTTCCTGATTTTATGATTGTTACTGTTATCATGGTTGATGTATATCTACAGGAGAGTCACAGAATTCTGAGTTGGGAAGCAATGCACATCATCGGCTCCAGCTCACCACTGTCCCTGTGTATTTTTCCTAGTTCTACAATACTTTACAGATTGAGAAAGGTGATCAAAGAACTTATAGAGGGAATAATTATCATTAACCACGTACTTTTGAATGAGGATTTTGGCAACAGTTAAAAAGATGGAATGCAGAGGAAGTGCATGTATGGAAATATGAAAGTAATTTGGGTGCTAGATTAAAAAATGATGATCTGATCTAGGACTGGAAGAGTGGAAGCAGCAAAGAAGGAAACATCTAAGGAACATTGTAAAGGTAAATCCTCGAGACTTTGTGACAGATTAGACTGAGCAGGAGAAGGGAGAAAGAGTAGGAGTAAAACTCAATCTGAGGTCTCCTGGTTGAAGAGTGGGTGGAGGCCCTTAATGGTCATATTATTTGCAAATATTTTCTCCCATTCAGTAGGTTGTCTGTTTGCTTTGTCAATAGTTTACTTTGCTGTGCAAAAGCTTTTAAGTTTAATTAGGTCCCATTTGTTTATTTTTGCTTTTATTTCCTTTGCTTTAGGAGACAGATCCAAAATAATATTGCTACAATGTATGTCAAAGAGTGTTCTGCTTATGTTTTCCTCTAGGAGTTTTATGGTTTCCAGTCTTACATTTAGGTCTTTAATCCAATTTGAGCTTATTTTTGTATATGGTGTTAGAGAATGTTCTCATTTCATTCTTTTACATGTAGCTATACAGTTTTCCCAGCACCACTTATTGAAGAGACTGTCTTTTCTGCATTCTATATTCTTGCCTCCTTTGCATTGATTAATTGACCATAAGTGTGTGGGTTTATTTCCGGGCTCTCTATTCTGTTCCATTGATCTGTGTCTGTTTTTGTGCCAGTACTGTACTGTTTTGATGACTGTAGCTTTGTAGTATCATCTGAAGTCACGGAGCATTTCTCCAGATGTGCCAACAGGCATATGAAAATATGCTCAACATTGCTAAACATTAGGGAAATGCAAATCAAAACCACAATGAGATATCACCTCACACCTGTCAGAATAGCTATCAAAAGTAACACAAATAACGAATATTGAGGAAGAAAAGGGAACCCTAATACACTGTTGGTGGGAATGTAAATTGGTGCAGCTGCTGTGGAAAACAGAATGGAGGTTCCTCAAAAACTAAAAATAGAACTACCATATGGCCCAGCAATTTCCCTCCTGGGTATATATTTGATAAAAACAAAAATACTAAATTGAAAAGATACATGCACCCCAATATTCATAGCAGCATTATTTACAATTGCCAAGAAATGGAAGCAACCTAAGAGTCCATCAATGGATGAATGGATAAAGAAGATGTGGTATATATATATATATATATATATATATATATATATATATATATATACACACAATGGAATACCACTCAGCCATAAAAAGAATGAAATTTTGCCATTTGCAGCAACATGGAGAGACTTGGAGGGTAATATGCTAAGTGAAATAAGTCAGATAGAGAAAGACAAATACTGTATGATATCACTCATATGTGAATCTAAAAAATACAACAAACTGGTGAATATAACAAAAAAGAAGCCGACTCATAGATACAGAGAACAAACGAGTGGTTACCAGTGGGGAGAGGGAAGCGGGGAGGAGCAATATAGGGGTAGAGGATTAAGTGGTACAAACTATTATGTGTAAAATAAGCTACAAGGTTATATTGTACAACACAGAAAATATAGCCAATATTTTATAATAACTATAAATGGAGTATAACCTTTACAAATTGTGAATCACTATATTGCAACTTATATAATATTGTACATCAAATGTACTTCGATTTTAAAAATTTATAAAAATAGAGTGGATGGAGGCCATGAATAAAACTGGTAATATCTAGTGAGGAAAAGCAGGTTTGTAAGAGAAGAGGATATTCATATACTTTGGGGCATATTTGTCTTGAGAAAGCTACAGACTATCTAAGTAGACACATTCAGAATACTTTAGAAATAGAAATCTGTATTTTGGTACAGCACTGAGATGTACTTGCCTTCATCACTGAGAAGGCGATCACTGATAAAGACTCTCTCTGATTAAACATTAGTCATGCTCCTCTAAGCCCTCTAGACTTCAACCTGGGGCTTCAGCAGCCACCCTTGTTGGGACTGCATTGCCCAGTTTTGGCAGTAATTCTAAGTCAGTTTAGAGAGAATCCCCCACCCTTGATATCTCTGATTATCGATACCTGGTCAATTTCTTTATCCTCCATTTTGGTATCTGATCACCCTGGCTGGCCTTCAGTAAAAATCCTGTTAAGTCTGTTTACCCAAAAATCTCCCCTTATTCCCAATGTTTCCTCTTAGTAATTTTCCAGTCACTGACCCCTACTCTGCTCCTTGGCTATAAATCCCCATTTGTCCATGCAGTATTCAGAATTGAGCCCGGTTCTACACTGAAGTTTCTTTTCCCAAATTACAATAGTTACTTAATAAACTCTGGCTATACTGCTTTAACTACTGTTCAACTCAGTTTTTTCTTTAACATCACTCAAAGAAATAAGGCATAGAAGGAAAAAGGCCAAGAATGAAATCCAGAGAAATGACAACACTGAAAGATCAGAAGCTCTAGTAAAGTGAAATGAGAAAGACTGATCAGGAGAAGAGCCATAAAAGATACATAGGAGTAATCAGATTCATAAAAGAGAGAGTTTCAAGAAATAGAAAGTGGCTAATTGTTCCAAGTGCTGCAGAGAGGCCAAGGAGAATAGCTAAGAGGAGAGTTTGGGATTTAGGACCTTATCTGTGACCCTTGAGGGAAGACTTTCATTTGAACTAAGTTAAAGTAGGATCAGAGGCAGAGATTATGTAGAGAGTGGATAGATTAATGGAAATATGAATAATAGAAGAACACAAGCAATGTGTGATAAGATGGCAAAACACAGACAAAGGCAACATTTGGTTGAATGGATACTAATCATGTCATACAGTACCAAGTACAAAAAAACGAATAAATATGAACTCCTAAACTTTGAAAATTTAGAACATGCTACTACCACTTTCATGAATGAAATTTACTAGAAAGTCCTCCCCAAGATATTGTATATTACATAGGGCATGGGTTCAGGAATTTAGGTCAAGTGAGAATTACTATTAAAATGAGAATCAGACAGATATCCTTGCGCACTTAATGTGCCAGAGAGGATCCAAATTTCATAGTCATTCAATTCTAAGACAGATGCCTTAAATTTTCTAGGCTTTCACACATTAATTTAATAGTACTCTGGGGAGAGGTAGATAAAACTGTAAAACTTTGCAGATTTTATTATTCTGCTGGTTTAAAATAATTGAAAATGTTCTCCCAAAAGATTGAAAGGGAAGGAAAACTCACCAGAACAAATTCTGCTTTTATCGATGTCAAGGTACTGTAAGTCTTTTTTTTTTTTTCAATATCTGATGCTGGAGGCGAGTGCTTGAAAACAAGATATGGTCTATCCAGTTAATTTCACTTTGCTTTCAATCTAAGTGTAATTTTTCTGTCATAATTCATTGAAGCTGATGTATGAAGCAGGTTGACAAATGGTTTTGGAAATTAGAAAAAAAAATGTCTGCTTAGAGAGTCTTTATTCTGAACTCTAAAATGTGACCTCTCTTTAAAATGTGGAGCTATATAACTACTGTTTCCAGTTTTATTTTGGTATGAATTTTACTAACTGATCTAAATATCAGGTTCCCTTTAATTTTATACATTTTCAGTACTTTAAAAAGTGCCTATATTTCTTCATCATTGAGGGAGAAAGGGGTTTTTAATGGGAATTGTGAGAATTTGTTCCATTTTGCAAGCCTATGTTTTAAGTATATGTTCATATATTGGGGATATAAATGGATATGCTTCATTTCCATTTTATATTTCCCTTCTAGTTAAAGGAATACTTTCTTATTATTTCTGAGAATCATTTGACATTTTGCCTTGCTTTGACTCATTTATTTCTGGGGTTTAAGTGACTAATTCAAAATTTGAAACGTATGTAAGTAATCAAGAAGTCAAGTACTTGTTGGGTCATAGGCAGAAAGCTGGGCCATTTTTTTTTTTTCTAAAAAGAAACCAGAGGGAACTCACTGCTTGTGAATATTTCCTTCTTTGCACCATCCCTTATCTCTTAAAAGCACCAGATGCAATTAAGCATAAAAGGAGAGAATCAGACAAATGAGAATCAACTGCTTTTAATCCCAAAGATATATAACATAATATCAGTCAGCAGCTACTCCATCGAATGCATTCTAAGGCATTATAAAATTAATGTCATCTGGATCCTGCTTTCATGGAGCTTATGGTTTTGTAAAGAAGTTAAGGCAGATATGAAAATAATTACAATTTAGGTCAGAAAGTATTTATCATAGACAGGGGTTTGGAAGAAGAATTTTGTATGGAAAGATTCATAACAAATTTGACATTTGATTGGGCCCTAAAGTTATCTAAGGTTTGAACATGCAAAGACTTGGTGGGATTTCTAAAAAGAAACCAGAGGGAACTCACTGCTTGTGAATATTTCCTTCTTTGCACCATCCCTTATCTCTTAAAAGCACCAGATGCAATTAAGCATAAAAGGAGAGAATCAGACAAATGAGAATCAACTGCTTTTAATCCCAAAGATATATAACATAATATCAGTCAGCAGCTACTCCATCGAATGCATTCTAAGGCATTATAAAATTAATGTCATCTGGATCCTGCTTTCATGGAGCTTATGGTTTTGTAAAGAAGTTAAGGCAGATATGAAAATAATTACAATTTAGGTCAGAAAGTATTTATCATAGACAGGGGTTTGGAAGAAGAATTTTGTATGGAAAGATTCATAACAAATTTGACATTTGATTGGGCCCTAAAGTTATCTAAGGTTTGAACATGCAAAGACTTGGTGGGAAAAAATTAGAATGTGAACACGTAAAGATGAGAAAGAAATTGTTGGCAGAGAGAACAGTGTGGACAAAGGCACAGAAGGGGGTGTTAAGGGAATGATGAAGTTTGTCTGAAGCATAAGGTAACATACCAACTATGCCCCGAGACTACGTTTTTTAGGCAAATGGAAAATCATTAAGATTTTTTTTTTTTTTTTTTTTTTTTTTTGGTGATACGCGGGCCTCTCACTGCCGTGGCCCCTCCCGTAGCGGAGCACTGGCTCCGGAAGCGCAGGCCCAGAGGCCACGGCTCACGGGCCCAGCCGCTCCGCGGCATGTGGGATCCTCCTGGACTGGGGCATGAACCCGGTTCCCCTGCATCGGCAGGCGGACTCTCAACCACTGCGCCACCAGGGAAGCCCTCATTAAGATTCTTGAGCAAAGGAATGGTGTGATCAAAGGACTGTGTAGGATTGCCTGGAATGAATTTATACTACATTATCTACCTTTAACCATCTTCACTATAGAATCAAGACAGTTAAGAATATTTCTGCAGAATTGAAATGTGTAATCACCAATTAATTCTGTAAATCTTTAAAGGGGAATAAAAATAACTTTGATGGGTTCTAATTTCACATGAAGTACTTAATGTTGATTAAAGTCTTTAATGACATTTTACATTTTATCCACAAATTGTGGTTTTTCTTTTGTATTCTTTTCTATGAGTATTCATGTTTACTTTCAAGGCAAAATAGAAGACAATGTGATTTATATTCACCAACTCCTTGGTTTATGGAGCTCCGTCAGTAGAATGATCTATGGTACATTATATCTTGATGGCATATGTTATAGTATGTTGATGGAATGATTTATTGAGCTTGATTAAAGATCTGAAGGAACACATCTTTCACATAAAGAATAAAATATTTTAAAATTCTTCTAACGGAGAAATTGTGATTAGATGAATTAACTCTGTAAACATGTTTCCTATTCAGTTTAA
This sequence comes from Physeter macrocephalus, assembly GCF_002837175.3. Lineage (NCBI taxonomy): Eukaryota > Metazoa > Chordata > Mammalia > Artiodactyla > Physeteridae > Physeter > Physeter macrocephalus. The sequence goes on along the minus strand of NC_041220.1, from coordinate 24,736,124 downwards.
CTCAATATCAAAGGGTCACATTATTTCACCTACACACTTTTTTTTCCACTGTGAAAAAAATGTATCAGTTTTAGTGTATTGTTTGAGATTCTATGTGTGTACTATTCCCTGAATACTTTGTGTGACTTTCTATGACCTCATTTTTGTCTGTGGGAATAATTTTACTTTTTCTTAATTTTCCTTTGATGTGTTTTTCATGCTTGTTGATAGAAATGGTGACAATCTCAGCATGTTATTGAATAGTTCAAAATTTTAAAATTTATCATAGGTTATAAGCTACATTTCAATTTCCCCAAAGGGGGGGAAAACTCAAAACTTTGAGAATACAGTGCATCCTTTGATATCTCCCTTTCAGGAAGGAAATGCTCCTCTTTCAAATGGCAAGTTAACTCTGGAGAAGCACATTGTTATTGCCCGTAAAACAATGGGACACTTAACACTCTTAGAGTGTTGCAGGCTGGAGCATGTGTGCAAGGTTGTCTCATTCAGGGCATCCTGGCACCCACACTTCTATCTAAAGGGGGCTTGCAGTTTGTTTCAGCTTAAATCTCAGTTGGGAAGCCCCTCTTTCCAGCAAAGGACGGGGCCATTGCCTTCCTGACCAGCCCAGCACACACCAAGCCCGCTGTGCTCAGGATGGTGAGAAGCACGGCAGCCTGGAACAGACCCAGGGACCCAGCTTACTGCATAAACTGCATCCACACACTTGGTTAGCAATAAATGCATACATAAAGAACTTTTTGAGAAATTATATACATATGACCTAAGAATCTTCCACAAATGGAAATAACCCCGATATGAGGAAGTAGTGGTCCAGAATGTACCACTACAGGATATGGTCAGTGGCGGACCAACATAAGAAAAGTAGAAAAACTTAGACAAGGCAAGAAATACCCACACTGCACCAGCTTTTTCTATACCATTTCATTCATTTTTTACTTGTGTATTGGTACTTAATAGCTATTTATAATTTATGCTTAAGTTACCATATATTACATAATCAGAGCTCTATCAGTTGTAATCAATGTGTCTTGAGTAAAGATCCTCTCCTAGGATTGTTTAGAGAGATATCTGGGTCAGGCAATCTCTCCCTAACTGTTGTAGTCATTGTATAATGTACATGCACAGCCTATATGAATCATGAAACCCATCTCCTTTTCAGAATATTGGTTTGCCAATACTTATTTCGGCTTGATCAATTAAACATTAAAATAGGTTACAAGAACTTAACTATAAATTTCTACTGACCAGTTTTCTTTAGTAGGGGCAAGAGGGAAGCAATTTTTAAAAGGACCGATAATCACAAAATGATTTCATAAAATTCTTTATAACAATAAAGTTCAAATTTATACCTTTATGTAAATGTATACATAGTATCTATGAACTCATTTAATCCTTTACATATAACATCTGTTAAATCATGGTCGACATGCATAGTTATGACCCTAGGACACATGTTTATAATAACTGCAAACACATACAGTGCTTACTAAGTGCCAGGCACTTAATTCTAAGCACATATAAGTCTTTTCCTCCTGACAATGATCTAACCCGATAATGCAGACAGACATTGATATTAAAACCATTTTATAGGGCTTCCCTGGTGGCGCAGCGGTTGCGCGTCCGCCTGCCGATGCACGTACCACAAAAAAAAAAAAAAAACAAAAAAAAAAACACACAAACCATTTTATAGACATGCAGGCAAGTGAGTAACTTGCCCAAGGTCATATGTATGAGAAGTGTCAGGCCTAGAATTTCAAGCTGGACAGCTTGGTTTCAGGGTTCACACTCTCAACAGCTCTCTGCACTAACCCTCTTTAAGATGGATTTGCCAGAGTGAGCTTACAGAGGTTAGAGCAGGTTAGCAGGCCCTCCTTTATCTGCCAGGAACTATTTTAGGCATGGAGGAAACCCAGAAAAATCAACCCTGGCCTTTGACAACAAAGAATATTCAATACTCCAAAATACAAATTCTTTTTAGCACTCTGAAACAATAAAGTTCAATGTTATATTTCAGTTATTTCTATGAGAGTTAATCATCAAGTCTGTGTCTCAGAATGGCGTTGCATGGAGTTTGTATTTCAGCTCCCCTGCCCTTTTACAGATAATTTGACTGCTCAAGGGGCAAGAAGATATCTAATCGTAGGAAAGCCCCAAGGAAACTCAGAATCCTGAGGTGATTGCCATTCTTCAGTCTGTTAAGTTTCATATGTTTATTGAAATCTATATGAAGTGACTGAGAGTAACGTATTTTACTCTGGAAGCATCTTGCTGAGGGTGGAAAGACCCGGGGCTTGACATCTGAAAGCTGGTCCTTCCCCTCACTGACTTTTAGACCTTGGGTTAATTCCTCTTGATAAGCCTCAGTTTCCTCTTCTGTAAGATGAACACATATGGGCAAAAAGTATCTTAAAAGACTGTTATCTCTAAGTAGGGTGTGTGTATGTCTGCCTGTGGCAATTTTGATGAGTGAATTCTTATTTAAAATATAATAAAGTGTTTCTGGAAGAAACACCTGTAACTGTATCTTTCCATAGGGAACATCTGAAGGTTTTCCAGGGACAATTAAACTCAATAAACAGTGATATTCAGTCTTGCTTTCATCAGTCCTGGCTGAATGACATTCTGGCTGCTACCACCAAGCCTTCAGAGAGTCTCTAGCTGTAGCTATCAATCATAGATGTCCAGAGAAAACAAATTGATGTATTTCTTTGGGAGGGGGTAGAGGCAGGTGGAATATGGATGGGAAGATGATATATAGAAATAATACTGCAAACATCCTTTTCAAAGTTAGCCAGAAGGCATCCTTAAACCTTAAAAGCAGTTCCACATTCAGAGAGGTGAATTGCTTTAAGAAAGTGCTGCAACTTTAAAAAAAAGACCAGAGGCAGCCAGCTGCACACCATGTGGATATTTCTAAATGAATACAAAGTGTATTAAATTAATACTTATTAGGCCACCATTTTGTCAGGCACTAGAGAGACAGTTGTTATTAATATATGTCAATTTTCTGGGCTCAAAGTTTACAGGGTGCTAGGTACATAAACAAGAAAAGGAATCATGGAGCAGGATGAATGATATGAAATGGGAGATACAGTATTATAAGGGAAATAGGAAGGACAACTAAATCAGGGAGGGCTTCCCGGGGGAGTAATATTTAAATTGAAAGGGGGAAGATGAATATAAAATTCTCTAAGTGTAAATATTAGTGTCCTCATTTTATAGGTAAGGAAATGAAGGCACCAAGAGGTTAAAAGTTTTGGTGGTAATAAGAGTGATACCTTGGAGTCAAGGCAGCTGCTTGTGTGTGTGTGTGTGTGTGTGTGTGTGTGTGTGTGTGTGTGTACATGCAGCAGAGAGAGGGGAAGATAGGGATGGGGAGTATTTTTTATTTAAAGAACGGATAGATTTAAATATATATAAAGCTAATGGGGGGGGGGAATCAGTTCCTGTTTGGCTGCAAGGGAAGGGTACTAGAGCTCTGAGAGGGATTGGCCTGGGTGTTATACTGTCAGAGCAATGTAATTGGTCGAACGTATGTGTATGCAAGTGAATTTTAACCTATGCTCTAGGGCTGGTTGGTTAGCTTTCAAAGTGCCCCAATCAGAAATCCACACTCCAGATGTTGTTGCTTTAAAAATATTGTTCTCAAAATCTATACCAGAGAGTTTTTTAATTAGCCTAAAATATGTGATGTGATTTAACCCAAAATAACTTTCATCAGTGTAATGAATAGTGTTTAAGATAAGTAGGTGGCTGGAAAGACTGTCCAGGCTCCACCATACTTGTCTGATTCAGTTGTAAGACTCTGGCAAGCCCAGGTGTATTGTATCTTTGTAAACTTGTTTCTATTTTCTTGCACTTCTTGAAAGATTCTGTCAGCTAATTCAATCATATTTAAGTTGGTCCAGTCATATAATATTTTTTGATACCTGACTAAAACTTTCATTGCAGGGCTGGTTAACATAATTTGCAAGATCCAGAGCAAATTAAAAATGCAGGGCCACTTGATAAAAAGTAGGATAATGTGCTTTTGTAGATACTAAAGTAGAAAATTTTTTTTTCTTTTCTTCTAAGGTCTCACTCGACTTGTTATAGTTGGTTTTTTGCCAATTTTTAAAAATTGTGGTAAAACATATATAACAAAAAATTTACCATCTAAACAATTTTAAGTATACAGTTCAATGGTATTAAATACATTCATCATGTTGTGCAACCATCACCATTACCCATCTCTATAACTCTTTTCATCTTATAAAACTGAAACTGCACCCATTAAGCAATAACTCCCCATATTGCCTTTCTTGAGGCCATGGCAACCACCATTTTACTTTCTGTCTCTATAATTTTGACTACTCTAAATATCACATTAATAGTCACATAGTGTTTGTCTTTTTTATGACTGGTTTATTTCACTTAACAAAATATCCTCAAAGTCCATCCATTTTATAGCATATGTCAGAATGTCCTTCCCTTTTAAGGCTGAATAATATTTTATTGTAGGTATATTTTTTGCTTATTCATTCATCTGTTGATGGACACTTGGGTTACTTCCAGGTTTTAGTTATTGTGAATAATTCTGCCATATGTACAATGTACAATTCTGTACATATTCACATCTTTTCAAGACCCTGCTTTCAATTATTTTGGGTATATATCCAGAAGTGGAATTGCTGGGTCAGATGGCAATCCTATTTTTAATTTTTTGAGGAACTGCCATACTGTTTTCCATTGTGGCTGTACCATTTTACATTCCTGCTGAGAGTACACAAGGGTTCCAATTTCTTCACATCTTTGCCAACACATGTTATTTTCTGTTTGGTTTTGGTTTTTCTTTTGATAGTAGCTATCCTAACAGGGGTGAGAGATGGTACCTCACTGTGGCTTTGATTTGCATTTCTCTAATGATTAGTGATATTGAGCATCTTATCATGTGCTTATTGGCCATTTACATATCTTCTTTGAAGAAATGTCTATTCAAGTTCTTTGTTCATTTTTGAATCAGGTTGTTTCTTTTTCCTGTTGTTGAGTTTTAGGAGTTCTCTATATATTCTGGATATTAATCTCTTATCGGATATATGATTTTCACATTTTCTCCCATTCTCTGGTTTGCCTTTTTATTCTGTTTATATTGTCTTTTGATGCACAATTTTTAAAATATTTTCACGAAGTCCAATTGGTCTCCTTTTTATTTTCTTGCCTGTGTCTTTGGTATCATATCCAAGAAATTATTGTTAAATCCGATGTCATGATGTTTTCTTCTAAGAATTTTATACTTTACATTTAGAGCTTTGATCCATTTAGAGTTAATTTTTGGTGTATATGACGTTAAGTAAGGGTCCAACTTCATTCTTTTACATGTGGATATCCAATTTTCCCAGCACTCTTTGTTGAAAAGACTGTCCTTTCCCCATTGAATGGTCTTGGCATCCTTGTCAAAAATTATTTTATAATATATGTGAGTGTTTCTTTCTGGAATTTCTGTTCTATTCTATTGGGCTATATATCTTTTTATACCAGTACCATACTGTTATGATTACTGTAGCTTCATAGTAAGTTTTGAAATCAGGAACTGTGAGTTTTTCAGCTTTTTTTTCTTTTTCAGATCACTTTGGCTATTCAGGGTCCCTTGAGATTCCATGTGAATTTTAGGTTTTTCTATTGCTCTCTCTCTCTCTCCCCTTTCTGGAACTCTCATGATACATATGTTGGTCTTCTTGATGGTGTCCCACAGGTCCCTTAGGCTCTGTTTATCTTTCTTTAATTTTTTTCTCCTTCTCCTCATCAGACTCAATAATTTCCATTGTCCTGCCTTCAAGGTCACTGATTCCTTCTTCCACCTGCTCAAATTTGCCTTTGTATCCTTCTAATAATTTTTTCATTTCAGTTATTATACTTTTCAGATCCAGGAATTCTTTTTAATTTATTTTAAATTTTCTTTCCCTTTATTGATATTTGTATTTTTTCATCCATCATTTTCTTGACATCTTCCTTTAGTTCTCTGAGCATCTTTAAGACACTTGTCTTAAAGTCTTTGTCTAGTAGATCTGTCATCAGGTCTTTTTCAAGTACAGTTGCTGTTGATGTAGCTTTTCCTTTAAATGGATCATACTTTATTGTTCTTTGTAAGCTTTGTAATTTTTTTGTTGTTGTTGAGAACAAGACATTTGAATCCAATAATGTGGTAACTCTGGAAATCAGATTCTTCCCCTTCCCCAGTGTGTGCTGTATTCTTGTTATTATTTTATTTATTTGTTTATTTTTTGCTGTTACAGGCTACATACATACAAAGGATCAGCCTGAGTTGTAAACGTAAGCCTTCTTAGATATTTTCTGAGCCTTTCCTTGGGCAAACACACTCACTTACTAATTTTCCCCATTCATGCAGTTGTTTTGGAATGTTCTAGTCTTAACATATGGCTCTCAAAAAAGCAAAAATAGGAAAATGAAAAGGAGACCTATTAAATTTCCTGGAATTGACTTCAGCCAGAGGGGGATGGGTTTGCAACAACTGGGGGAGATGTAACCAACAATGACCTCCTGCTTCTTTGTCTGCACCTGTGGAATCAGAAGCAGCAATAAGTGATCAGATCCTCAATATTTGGAGAACAAGGTCCTTTTTGCCCACTCTGGCACCTGCAAGCTGTGGCTGAGGTGTGGGGGATGGGTAGCTAAGAGTTGAAATTGTTGTAAGAGTTGAAATTGACTGAAATTAATCACAATTTACTGCCCAAGGTTTCCCCTGAAAGTTACAAACCTTCAATGGACTCCAGAGTTCCAAAATATTTAGATCAGACAGATTCTGGCAGTGCAATTGTTATCTAGATGGGAGGACAGATTTCTGGTGATTCCTACTCTGCCATCTTCCCAGAATCCTCCATAATGTATTTTTTGCTTGCTTTTTACTCTCTTTTTAAGTAAATAAAAATTAAGTTTAAATAATTAGCCTCTTTATAGTGTGTAATGCTAGTTTTAAACAGAAATATAAAAGTATATAACTAGTATGCAGCATCACTGAAATTACACAATTTATATTTTGTAGATCATTATTGCCTATGTACTTCATTATTAACATAATAATGGAAATGCTGCACAAAAGTAATTCAACTGTTTTTATTTTAATTCTTGACACACACCCATTCTATCAACACTGTCTACCTTCAGCTTACTGATGAGTAAGACAGAACTAAAGAGCAAAGAAATATGAATTGCCCTATCTTTCCTTTCCTTTCTATGTCATCATTTTCAGCATAAGCGGTTGGCTAATACAGGGAAGTAACATTAGTAAGAAAGGAAATGACAGGGTTTATTGGCTGTTTGTATATACTTCACAGAATGCTATTGCCTTCTTTCAAGCAAGTTTTGGCTCTAAGAGAAAGCATGGCTTCTTGAGACTGTCAGAGCCCAACTTACCCAGACATAGATGGAATATGCTTACCTTGTACTCACTAAATCTCACTGAACTCCCAAGCATAGTGGTTCCAACAGAACTCTGTGCTCATTGGGCATCACAGACATTATTTGTGAATAGGGCAGCAAGGAACAATGGGGGACACACACACACTGCATGTGTCTCTACTCACACAGGCTCCATTATCCCATTAGATTTTATTTTCTTCCCAACACCTTGTACCTCAGCAATCTCTTTCTTCTCTCCTCATTATAGACCAGCTTGTATAAAATTCCCAAGAATCTCAAAAGGAGAAGTCCTAGATTTAAATCTTCTTCCCAAATTTATGGTGGATTAGTATGGACCACAGTGACACTGACTGGGTTTGCCTCCAGATATCTTGAACAATTCACCAGGTCAGACACAGGAATAATGGTGAGGAAAATCTCAAAAGAGAGATTATGTATTTACTGCTAATAAAGTTTGGTGGGGACTAAAACAATTAGTTGGAAAAATTAAAGAGGTCAGTTATATTGTTGGCATCAAATAATACTAGTTTTATAATCCAAAACCCACTCTGCTCAACCACCAGCAGGTGTCTTGGGTTTGAATTGATAATAAAACTCATGAGATACAATAGGTTTTCCATAGTACCAAGTTCACTTAGCTAGAAGAAAGGATATGGGATAGAAAACCTACAGTCTGACTGGCCATAGCATAGGGGAGGTCTCATTGCTCCAACTAGATATAGTTTCCAAATATCCCTCAAACTCTCCTCATTGCAGGGGTGGGGCTGTGGTCAGAAGACAATAGACTGATTAGACATGGACGACTTCAGCCTGGAGAAGCCTTCAGCTCTGGGATGTCTTGAGCTTTTATATCTGGCTCCAGTGCAATTGATCCTGTTAGTAGCAGCTATAATTACTTGATACACAATCTCAGCATAACAACTTCAACCAATTCTGATTTTTCTTGGATATAGTGCAGGTAGTCTCAGTATAGTCAGTATAGTCTCAGTATAGTAAGGATAGAGTAAAAAACAACAAACAACATATATTTTGTTGTTGTGTTGTCACAAAACAACAAAATATATATATGATTAACCTTGCATTTTGTTCCCAGCTCCTAGGAGGTAAGCTCTAAGCCCTTGGAACCTTGGAATGTCCTGCCTGTTTAACTGGAGGTATTAGGCCACTGCTGGTGGTCTAGGCCAATCTGATTTATGGTGGGGGTCTTGGGCCATGTGGTATCAGCTTGACCTATGAAGGGACTGGAGATTGAGGTCAGCCATGGGCAGAAAGTCTATGTGGTTAATCTCCTGTAAAAATTTCTGAACCCCTTAGCAATTATCAATTATACAGTACAGTGTTATCAACTATAGTCACCATGTTATACATTAGATCCTCAGACCTTATTCATCTTATAGCTATAAGTTTGTGTCCTTTTACCAACCTCTCCCTCTAACACTGTATTGTATAATTGAAATTTTCTAAGAAAGCAGAACTTAAGATGTTCTCACTAAAAAAAAAAAACAAACAAAAAAAACCCCACGAGATAAATATGTTAAGGTGTTGGATGTGTTAATTAACTAGATGGGAAAAATTCTTTTAATAATCACAATTTAGGCTTTAAATATCTGACAGTTTTATTTGTCAATTATATCTCAATGAAACTGAACACAAACAAACAAACCCAAGTTAGGGCTGGCAGCACTCTGTATGTACTGTCACACATCGTTGCTGGGAGAAGCAGGCACTGTCCACAGACTCCACTGGGGGAGGACACCTGGAAGCTCATGCTTGGAACAGTCAGTCCTGGAACCTGCCCTCTGTGCTCCTTCCCTTTGCTGATTTTGCTATAATAAACTGTAGCCTTGAGTATAACAGCCCTTCTGAGTTCTGTAAGTCCTTCTAACAAATCCTTGCACATGAGGGTGGTCTTGGGGAACCTCCAGAATTTGCAATATCCTCTTGTGATTTCCTAAGTTAATGTTTCCAGGAATCCCAGAGGTTAGAGGAAAGATGACAGACCTGCTGTGAACCATTTCCTTCCTTGAATGTGTTAGAAACAGGTATCAGAGGGGTGTAGCTCTAGGGCAGTGCACACTGAGTAACTATATCCAAGGCTGTGTTGGTCTATGATGGGTAAGACATAGTCTTGAACTGTAGGCATAGTTAGTTTACTAAGAAGAAAAGACATGAAAAACTAATGCAAAGTGTCAAATGATAAGGACATTGGTATCCTTCAATTTCTCTTTAGCTTAGTTTTCCTATCTGCAAAGTGAAGGGAAAAGTCATATTACATAGAGAATGAAGACAGGATTACAGGCTTAAAGAGACGGCTTTGTCATATTCCAACACAGGTCCTTGCTTTTTAAAAACGTTTGCTATGCCATGAAGTTTGGCCATTTCATTCATGAGCACTTGCAACTAGGGCTAAAAGCCTAGAAGTTTTTAGTATGCTCTCCTCTTAGGGGAATGCATTATACACTGATTAAAAAGAAAATGTGTTATTGATGTGTGCTCTATTTCCACGTGCTTAGAATTGCCATATTCCAAACTAGTCTCTTCTTATATGTTTGCTAACTTTCATGTTAATAACGTCTGTGGCATTTATTAGCCTGTAAATTAGAACTCGATTTAGAATTCCCTGCCTTCAATTAGCCTTAAAGACCATTAAAGACCAATCTTTCATTGCTTCCTTTTCTACAGAATACTTTCCAATGTTAATTGTCTACAGTTTTGTTCTAATATAATTTAATAACAGCGAAAGTTTATCTGTGACTCTGGTCTCATTTGGTTTATCCTTTATGCAGCTAAGAGGTAGTAAGTACAGTCAGAGTCTGAAAAATCACATGTTCTTATGGATGATAAGGAAGAAAATATGAAAGAAATCCTCTATTTATGGAACCCTAGGAAGTTTTACCCTAGGTAAAATTCATGTAAATTTAACACTTGGCAATAAAAGATATCTGTTTTTCCTTTTTTTTGAATGGCAGAGGCTAGAGCACTCACAATTACCATTTACTTTTCATATTCAGTAACGGCGAAGGGTCAGAAATTAATATTAATGAAACACTCCTATGACTTGTTAGCTCAGTTAGCTCAGCTGCTTCAATGTGCCACTGATGAGGCCAAGGTCATGGGAGTGAGAGCAATAACTGGGTCTAGAGTGATAATGACTACAAAGGGCTTTTACAAGTGCTAACCCATTTGGTCCTCACAACACCCCTGTGGGTCCCTAGAACAAGTGTTATTTATATTGCTCCTTTATGAAAAAATAAACAGATTCAAGAAGGTTATGTGACTTATTTAAGGTCACACAATTAATAAATGGGGGTAAAAACGTAACTCTAAATTTTCTGACACTGCTGTTCTTTCCATCCAGTAACACTGCTTCAACTTGGTTTTGTTAATTGTTTCCATGTAAGTAATAAAATGGCTGTGACATTCATTAGCCTGTTAATTACACCTGCATTTAGAAGACACTGACTTCTGGGCTGAGATCATGACAGGCCGTCTCCTAACTCGCAAATAAGTTACAGGCAGAATTATAAGGAAACGCAAGCATTAACAATAGCTTTAAAAATAAGGTCAGAAATCAGATGCGTATGACAGACATTGAAGGATATTTCCATCAACTTTAAAATCTTGGAGCAATTGGATGAAGAAGCTTTATAAGTGGCCTGAATGCAATCTATTCTCTGAATTAGAATGACACAGCTGGAAATGAAAAGAGGAGAAAGAAGTTTTGACTCATTTTTACTACTTGTTTTTAAAGCAACATATATTACATTAATGAGAAAACTGAGCAACTTTCCTCTACTGACTGTCTTTTGAGACAGCTGAGATTGCTCTCATCCAATGCAGTGCCTCTTGTATAACAAGGCCGGGGGAGGGACAAATGGAGAGTGACATGTGTATCCTAGGGAATGACCTTCCAGGTAAAGCTGTATAAATTGAAGGAGGGAGGGCCCTGGAAGTGGTGCTTGCTGGCAAAATACAATTTTTCATGGACTCACCTGATTAAACCATGGAGGGCTGCCTTAGGGTATATGTTATCCCCCTTAGAGTAAAGACACTGAAAAGTAAGAGCCGAATTTTCCATTTCAGAGCCAGATGAATGTTTCTGAGGTATCAGAAATTGAGCCAGGGTTGCACACAGTTGAGAGGATGGTTTTGACAAATACACAAGTGACAGCAAGGATGGCGGGGGGCCATCTATAACAGCAATGTGTCTGTAAACCTTGGGCCTAAATAGAGCTCACTTCATATTAGAATGAAAATACTGCAAAGAGTAAGATAAGAACAGGATGAGATAAAAACAAACATACAAACAAAACAACACTTTGAAGAAATTTAAAAATGGAATAACAGGGTTAAAATTCTCATTGAAGTCGTTAGAACAGGATTGATGCCAAACAAATCAAATCAGTGATGTAAGCAAAAAACTTCAAAATTTCTCCCAGAGAAGGGGGAGAAATAATAAAAATGATAAGTGTGACATATACGAAGAAGAGAGAGAAGAGATTTACTATGTTGATAAAAAGATATTCTATAAGAGGAAACAAAGCAAGTAAATGAGACACTATAACCAAAGATATAATAGAAGAATACTTTTCTATGCAGGAAAGACCAGCATCTCTTATGTTCCAGGAAGAATTAATAAAATATTTTAAATTACAAATATAAAGAGTAGGAAGCTCTTTTGAATATTAAATTCCAGTAGAGAATAGAATGTTGTCTATAGAGATCTGAGATTAAAAGATTGGGAATCCCAAACCATGCCATGATGTCATTCATGAGTCATAGTAACAGAAAACATTTTTATATGTGTAAAAGCTCCAAAAAATATAACACTCATGCCCCTCTCATGAATGAAAGAAACAAAACCAAACCTCAAGGATGTACTCCACTCAATTAGGAGTTTAATCATGATCAAAGTCTCTAAAATGGGGAAGTACTTGCAAATTGGTTAGTGTTGAGCAATGAGACTAGTTACAAATATGCAAAGAACTTTTTAGTGTCTTCAGAAAATTCTCAAATTTAAAGTGCAAACTCAAAAATATTCCTGTATTTAAAATTTGAAGTTGTTGAAAATTCATAATCAGGGTCTATAATCTCAGATAAAAGTAACAAAAGAATAGAAAACAGAAATAGGAGATGGGTGTGTAATAAGGGAAATAAATACAGGTTAGATTCCTGATTTTAAAACAATGACACAAAATTGATTGTTTTACTCAACTCTGATAGTTAAATACAGGGCCAAATGGATTATTTTCTTTTTGAAATATTTAAAATAATTATTTACCTTATAAATACAGCCTGCTTGCCTTTTGAATCTTTATAGAAAATGAAAGCAAATTAAACTTGAAATGCCAAAGTTTTCCTAGACTGTTGAATATGAATTAACCTTTTTTTTAACTTAAATTTTCAAACTGTGTTTCACAGAGTAGTTGGTGCTCCCAGGGCCATAGGTAGTGTTGGGAAAGCAGGAGAGGATGAGTGGGAGGATGAGGAGAGGATGATGTGGGAGGATGTGGGAGGATGAGGACAAGAGGATGTGGGAGGATGAGGAGAGGAGGATGTGGGAGGATGAGGAGAGGAGGATGTGGGAGGATGAGGAGAGGAGGATGTGGGAGGATGAGGAGAGGATGATGATGTGGGAGGATGAGGAGAGGAGGATGTGATTTACCTATGGGGATTCTGAGTTAGATATCCATTGTTCTGTTGGTGAAAATGCTTGAGAAACATGCTCGACATTACAGTGATGCTGAGCTCCCACTGGCCAGATTAACAGAAAACACATTTGTTCACAGACAAGGTGGGCTTCATGAAGGCTGGACCAGTGTGGTCACACAGGGCCCCAAGTTCAGAAGGGCCCTGTGTTTGGGGTTTAACGCTCTCTGCATGTATTGGAGGCTTGGAGCCTCAGCTCACAGGCGGTCCCGCTATAGGCAGCCCGGATTCCCATTGCCTCAACACTCCCTGGATATGTTCTCCACAGCCCGTCCCTGCCCCCATGGCACCCATCTCCCCATTACTCTTGTTCCTTTTCTCTACCCAGCAACCGCTGTTGTACCCTGCCTCTTCTGGGGGCCTGAATGTGGATGTGGGTAGGGTCCAGGTGATGCAGGCACCCTGAAGCATCTCAGGGCAGACTTGGCAGTGGCTGTCCCTTCCACGGGCAGGCAGTGCCTCTATATGTTTGTTCAGTGGGTCACTAGGCAAAGGTGAGCTTCTTGCCCTCTCCATCTTGATAACGGACTTATCCAGGTAGGCTGTTATCTTTGGCCATCTCCAGTCCATCCTGAGTTGGGGTGGCAGGTCATGGGAAGGGAAGATTTATTTCCCTGCCTGCAGTTGTGACATGGTGCTGTGCAGTGGTGGATGCAGGGAGGGGAAGCCCTGCAGCTGGTGGGCTGTGCACCCACCAAATCACGGGGCACCTGTGAGCATCTGTACCCAATGAGTATTCCCAAGCCAAGAGTTCAACATTAAATAGCAACTAAAACGCCATGACAGGTTGAGAGAGACTTAGAAAGAAAGGAAAAACTCTATATTTAGTACCTTTAATGTCACTTTTTTTCCTCGTCTTTTGAACAAGGACCACATGTTTTCCTTTCACACTGGACCCTTGCAAATCATGTAGCTGGCTCTGTGTAGAGATTTTCTTTTCAGGCTTACTGTGTTGATCATTTCACAATGTATACAAATGTGAAATCATTATGTTGTACACCTGAAACTAATATAATGTTGTAAGTCAATTATACTTCAATAAAAAATAGTAATAACTCATTGCAAGGTGAAGATTTAAAAAGTGGCAAGAAAAAATGACCCATCTCTACTGTTTACTGCTGCCAAGAATTCTATTGTAGTGCTAATAAGCATCACTATCGGTTACATATTCTCAGACTTGAATTGTGGTTCAAATCATAAAAGAGTACAGTGGGGGAAAAAAGTTAAATCATTAACTTAAAAGATCATACGCTATGTAAGTGGAAGTTTCAGTATTCGAATTTTGGTCTAACTGATGGCAAAGTTCATGCTTTTCCAACAGTTTTCCATAAGTAGGAGGAAAGATGAGTCAATGATGTCACAAAAGGCAAGGTAAAAAAAAATTACTGAAATTAGAAATTGTCGAGAGCCGCCGCTGGGGATGAGCAGCCGCTGCCGCCCAGGACTCTGGGCCCTTAGGGAGGAGGAAGCGAGATGACGGACGCCCCCAGTGCTGCCGACAGGAACGTGGAGCTCCGGAATATCAAAAAGCTCATTAAAACTTGGAGGCGGCCCTCGGCAATGGCACAAGCATGATATCATTGCTCATTCCTCCCAAAGCCCAGATTTCACGAGTGGCAAAAATGTTAGCAGATGAGTTTGAACTGCATCTAACATTAAGTCACGAGTAAACTACCTTTCAGTCCTGGGAGCCATGACATCTGTACAACGAAGACTCAAACTTTATAGCAAAGTACCGCCCAATGGCCCGGTTGTTTACTGTGGTACAATTGTAACAGAAGAAGGAAAGGAAAAGAAAGTTGGCCCGGTTGTTTACTGTGGTACCATTGTAACAGAAGAAGGAAAGGAAAAGAAAGTCAACATTGACTTTGAACCTTTCAAACCAATCAATACGTCATTGTATCTGTGTGACAAATTCCATACAGAGGCTCTTATAGCACTACTTTCAGACGATAGCAAGTTTGGCTTCATTGTAATAGATGGTAGTGGTGCACTTTTTGGCACACTCTAAGGAAATACAAGAGAAGTCCTGCACAAACTCACTGTGGATCTCCCAAAGAAACATGGTAGAGGAGGTCAGTCAGCCTTGCATTTTGCCCGCTTAAGAATGGAAAAGCGACATAGCTACGTTGGGAAAGTAGCTGAGACTGCTGTGGAGCTGTTTATTCCTGGGGACAAAGTGAATGTGGCTGGTCTCGTTTTAGCTGGATCAGCTGACTTTAAAACTGAACTAAGTCAATCTGACATGTTTGATCAGAGGTTGCAATCAAAAGTTTTAAAATTAGCTGATATATCTTATGGTGGTGAAAATGGATTCAACCAAGATATCTAGTTATCTACCGAAGAAGTCCTCTCCAACGTGAAGTTCATTCAAGAGAAGAAGTTAATAGGGCAATACTTTGATGAAATCAGTCAGGACACGGGCAAGTACTGTTTTGGAGTTGAAGATACACTAAAGGCTTTAGAAATGGGAGCTGTAGAGATTCTAATAGTCTATGAAAATCTGGATATAATGAGATATATTTTTCATTGCCAAGACACAGAAGGGAAGAAAATTCTCTAACTCCAGAACAAGAGAAGGATAAATCTCATTTTACAGACAAAGAGACAGGATAAGAACATGAACTGACTGAGAGCATGCCCCTGCTGGAATGGTTTGCTAACAACTATAAAAAATTTGGAGCTACATTGGAAATTGTCACAGATAAATCACAAGAAGGATTCCAGTTTGTGAAAGGATTTGGTGGAATTGATCTGATTAGCAAAAGAGAAAGAATTATTGAAGAAATGTTGATTGTCCAGCTGAGAATGGAAACCACATGGTTACTACCATGAATCCATAACAAATTATTTGGGCAAAAGTATATTGCTCCTTTAGTTCAATGGAGAGTGAAATTTTAGAGAGATGTTACTAGGTGTTTGGGGATAGTATTTTTTAACTCCAGGTTTTAAGAGATCATTCAAAATGATTATCTATCATGGCAAGCAAGATTTTCAACAGGTATACATGTCAGAATGAAGGAGGTGAGGAAAAGGGCAAAAGGGAGATGCCAGAAATATTCATTTTCTTGCCATTCCATAAGGGGTGTTTCTTTTCAAAACACTTGAATATCTTCTGGGTAGGAGAATTTTAAAGAAATATTTTTAATAGATATGTGAGCTCCTACTATGTAAGAGGAGACTATTTTAGAGGCAGCAGTGAGCACAAATTTAAAAACAAAATGTTTACTATCTAACATGAAAAGGTATGTCCCAGGATTTTACTATAACAATGCTGAATGTGCATTTTTTCAAAGTCTTCAACATTTGAGCCCTCCTCTATCTCTGGGCAGGACCATATGTGTATTTTTTCTTATGGCAACTGATATTTCTTGACATCAAGACATCCAAACCAGTTAAAGAGTCTCACCAGTTTCCATGGTCTTCACTCTGAACCCCAATCCTCTTCCTAAGATGGGAACATTTGGGTGTCTGACTCTTGCAGGGCCCCTGAGCTGACTTTGCTCCCTTAGTGAGAAAGGGGTTGCTCTCACCTTCTAGTTCAGATTCTGCAGGATGAGCTGGTTTCAGCAAATGTAAGAACGTGCTCTTCTGCTTTTTGAGACTCTCTCTCAAGCAAAGATTGTGGGTCCACAGCGAAATCCAATTGTCATTTCATTTTGTTTTATTTGGTGTACAAAAGTGAAAATTTCTCTTTTGCTTCTTTTTAGAGCAAGCATGTGGGTTTCCTAAACAAGAGGGCCATCAGCCAAGGAATTAGTAG
Organism: Physeter macrocephalus; assembly: GCF_002837175.3. Lineage (NCBI taxonomy): Eukaryota > Metazoa > Chordata > Mammalia > Artiodactyla > Physeteridae > Physeter > Physeter macrocephalus. Next base: position 24,719,233 of record NC_041220.1, on the reverse strand, counting down.
ATCTGCTCATTTTACCTCAATGCAAACAATCTATCTTTTAGAAAATATTCAGTGGGTTTAGTCTGTCTTATTTAAGGATACTAACTGTAGAGTGCAGGGAACTCTACTCAATATTCTGTAATGACCTACATGGGAAAATAATCTAAAAAAGAGTGGATATAGGTATATGTATAACTGATTCACTTTGCCATACAGCAGAAAGCAACACAACATTGTAAATCAACTATACTCCAATAAAAAAAAAAACTAATCATAATGTATTACTCTTCTGTGATCCCATAAGAAGGAAAAGCTTCATAAACATGAGCAATGTCCCATTCTAGGGCTATTTCCCTGCAGCTCCCCACAAAGGGCAAAATGAAACAGCACAGAGGAATGAGGAAGCAGCTAAGATGAACCTTTAGTGAGTTATGAAAGTGATCAGGTATTTGCTTATCTGAGCGATAGATAAAATATTAAGAGGTGTGAATTCTTTTCAAAAGTTTGGAGAGAGAGGTGGTTGCAATATTAAGACTTAAACTAAGCAAACAACCTGGTTAGATTTAAGAATCAATTGATCTGAACGCTTGGATTTTATTAGTTAAGAAAGAAATCATTGATTTTATACTACTCATGTTTTATTTGGAAATATCTGTAATTCATTTGAAGGCTAGTTCTGTTTTGCCCGGCCATATTGTGTGTATGGTTACATACATAGGTGTTGAGAAATAAGAAATGGAACTGGGTACAGAGCTATAGTCAAAGAATAGGGACATCATTTAGGTACAAGGCAGGGATTTCTCTTCCACAAACAAAATCCAGAAGCATGCAACCTGGTATAAAAGCTAGTAAAAACTCAGCTTGGAATGTAAATCCCAGCAAAGACTAAGCCAAAAATATAAGTCAGAACAATGTAACAGTTGCTATTTATTAAGCTCATTTTGAAGGTGGAGAAACAGGCTTGGACAAGTTAAGTGACTCACTCAAGTAGCCTGAGTCAGAATTCAAAATCTCAAGTCTACCTGACACCAAATGGGCTTTCTGGTCTCCCTCCCTGCCTCCATGTGCTCGACATCGCAGAGCCAGACACAGGTGAAGATACCCAGTTAGTGGTCTGGGTAGGGAGGGGCCCCTGGGAGCCAGGTGTTGGATGGGAGCTCATTCTAATCTTCTCCAGACAGTGTCAGGCTGTCTCAGACATTCTGGGAGAGAAAACCACAATGATACATTTACACCTCCATGCCAATGTAAATTTAGCTTCTTTAATCAACTCAGCACCTACACGGTTGGAACTCAGCTCTTCATTCTCACAGAAAGTCAAATATTGCAACTCAGAATCATCCATAAGTGTTCTCTGCATTCATCACTGGACCTCTCTTTTATTACTCATAGTATTCAGTTCAATTCTGTTGAGCTGTTAGTAGGTTTTATTCTTGTGTCTCTGAATGTACTAAGTCAATTTTGATTTAATAGTTGTTTTCATTTTACAGCTACTGTAAATTTCCAGCAAGTACATTTTATTGTCAGAGAAGGCCCTCTGCCACTAATTTAAGGCTTTCTGCTCTTTTGCTTCGATTTTTAGTAACTTTAATTCAAAAAACGTATTAGACAATCTATTTTCACAGAAAATGCCATACTACTCCACAAATATTTGCTCTCTTTATGATTACAATAGCTGAGATTTGTCTGTATCTTAGAATTAGAAAAGAATTTAGAAATCATCCCTCTCTGTCTGCACTTCATATGAAAAGAAATGGAGTATGAAGGCAGTTTAAAATGTAGCCAAAGTCACACTACAGTAGCCAAAACAAACACCCAGGACTTGTGTCTACAGACCATTGCTCCAACCTGCCATGCCCCTTATGCTGCCAAAGATCAAGCTGATTACATCAGAGAAGCTGCCAAAACCCTGTTAATGTACTTACATATTTCAGCCATACTCAGACTACACTCAAAAACATTTTTTTTACTTAGGCGAAATACATGAAAAGTATGACAATTCATTATCATGTAATGCAAAATAAACTCGATTCTATTCTGATCAATCAGATTCATTAGCAAAAAATTGTTCACAACTTGAAAATGTGAGAATTTCTGAAAGGGCTACTCTGGTACAGGCTCTCTGCTTCAGCCGCAGTGAACATGGTTGACCCCTTTTGCAGGATGAGAAATGAATGTATGGAATACTTGAGGTAGTATACTACTCAATGGACATTCAAAACTATTTTCTACTTATGACAGTGCTGCAAAATACCTGTCATTTCTATTTCACAGGTGGGGAAGCTGAGTCTTTGATTCTGTGACAGGTGGAGTCACCAAGAAGTTGAGGGAAGAGAAGCTGGCTAGTAGAGTGAGGAGCACTGGAGGGAGACTAGGAGAGTTTCCTCGGAGTTTACCCAGTTGGCTGCCCTTGGGTAAGTCACTCTCCTCTCATGTCTTCCTTTCATCTGCTGTAAAATGAGGGTGTTTGCCTAAATGAATTTTATGTCTCATTCCAAGAGTGAAACACCAGAATCCAAGTCTCTTGAGGCCTAATTTCTGTGACTACACAACACTGAATATAGTCAATATAAAATGAGAATTGCTATATTTAAAATAGATAACCAACAAGGACCTACTGTAAAAAGAATTTTTTTTAATTAAAAAACAATATGAGAAGCCTGTTCTTCAACAAGTCTAAAGGCTCTGAATGTGGACCAAACAGTGAAGAAAAGAAGAAAACTGATGCTTTGCTAAATTTGAGGGCTCTGCAGGAGACCCATTCATGTTCTGGAGATTTAAGACAATGCAATCTGTATTTACCTGTTTATAGATATTATTAGCAGTCACAACTAGGATGACAGCAGTGATAGGCACAATATAACCTGATATATGTTAGAGCGTTACTGTGCTACTCTTGAAATTTTTTCCCCAATCCTTGGTAAAAGTACTATCTTCCTTAAATCAGCTATGCTATTCAAGTGTCTTAAAATGGGATCTCTGCAAGTCTATCTTAATTACCAAATCAGTAGTGAACATTAGCTGTGTTCATTGTTGATTTGGTAAGTAGGTGCAACTGCATCTGGATATAGTTCTCAAAGCTTTGACTGGTGGTCATATGGGGTAAGAAGGCAATCAGCCATGTAATGTGAAGTGGTACATATCTCCTATCACTTTTAATTGGATCAATTCCTAATATTTCCACTTTCCTACTCCCTCTCACTGCTGTGCTCCTGTCAAGGAGTATTGATTGGCTGGATTTGATATGAGAAATAAACGGAGAAGGTTCAAGCCAAAAACAATTCATTTTTTCTCATTTTTTTCCACTTGTAGTATCAACAGGCCATGAAGAGGCACAGATTTTTATTTATATCCCTTTAGGGTCAACATGTTTTCATTTATTTATGTTTTATTTAAAGAAAACAGGGATATTGGTTCAAGATGGCAGAGTAGAAGGACGTGTGCTCTCTCCCTCTTGCGAGAGCACTGAAATCACAACTAACTGCTGAACAGTCATCAACAAGAAGACACTGGAACTCACCAAAAAGGATACCTCACTTCCAAAGACAAAGGAGAAGCCATAATGAGACAGTAGGAGGGGCGCAATCACAGTAAAATCAAATCCTATAATGGCTGGGTGGGTGACTCACAAACTAGAGAACAATTATACCACAGAAGTTGACCGAGTGGAGTGAAGGTTCTGAGCCTCACATCAGGCTTCCCAGCCTGGGGGTCTGGCAATGGGAGGAGAAATTCCTAGAGACTCAAACTTTGAAGACTAGTGGGATTTGATTGCAGGGCTTTGACAGGACTGAGGGAAACAGAGACTCCACTCTTGGAGGACACACACAAAGTAGTGTGCACATCGGGACCCAGGGGGAAGGAGCAGTGACCCCATAGGAGACTGAACCAGACATACCTGCTAGTGTTGGAGGGTCTGCTGCAGAGGCAGGGGGTGGCTGTGGCTCACCACGGGGACAAGGGACCCCATGGGAGACTGAACCAGACATACCTGCTAGTGTTGGAGGGTCTGCTGCAGAGGCAGGGGGTGGCTGTGGCTCACCACGGGGACAAGGACACTGGCAGCAGAAGTTCTGGGAAGTATTCTTTGGCATGAGCCCTTCCACAATTAGCCCCACCAAACAGCCTGTAGCCTCCAGTGCTGGGTTGCCTCAGGCCAAAAAACCAACAGGGAGGGAACTCAGCCCCACCCATCAGAAGACAAGTGGATTAAAGTTTTACTGAGCTCTGCCCACTAGAGCGAACACCCAGCTCTACTCACCACCAGTCCCTCCCATCAGGAAGCTTGCATAAGCCTCTTAGATAGCCTAATCCACAAGAAGGCAGACAGCAGAAGCAAGAAGAAGAACGACAATCCTTGCAGCCTGTGGAACGAAAACCACATTCACAGAAAGATAGACAAAATGAAAAGGCAGAGGACTATGTACCACATGAAGGAACAAGATAAAACCCCAGAAAAACAATGAAATGAAGCAGAGGTAGGCAGTCTTCCAGAAAAAGAATTCAGAATAATGATAGTGAAGATGATCCAGGACTTCGGAAAAAGAATGGAGGCAAATATCAAGAAGATGCAAGAAATGTTGAACAAAGACCTAAAATAATTAAAGAAAAAACATCTAGAAGAATTAAAGAACAAACAAACAAAGATGAACAATACAATAACTGAAATGAAAAAGACACTAGAAGGAATCAATAGGAGAATAACTGAGGCAGAAGAACGATTAAGTGCCCTGGAAGACAGAATGGTGGAAATCACTGACACGGAACAGAATAAAGAAAAAAGAATGAAAAGAACTGAAGACAGCCTAAGAGACCTCTGGGACAATATTAAGTGCACAAACATTCACATTATAGGGGTCCCAGAAGGAGAAGAGAGAGAGAAAGGACCCGAGAAAATATTTGAAGAGATTATAGTTGAAAACTTCCCTAACATGCAAAAAGAAAAGGCCACCCAAGTCCAGGAAGCACAGAGAGATCCAAGCAGGATAAACCCAAGGAGAAACACACAGAGACACATAGCAATCAAATAGGCAAAAATTAAAGACAAAGAAAAATTATTAAAAGCAACAAGGGAAAAATGACAAATAACATACAAGGGAACTCCCATAAGGTTAACAGCTGATTTCTCAGCAGAAACTCTACAAGTCAGAATGGATTGGCACAATATGTTTAAAGTGATGAAAGGGAAGAACCTACAACCAAGATTACTCTACCTGGCAAGGATTTCATTCAGATTCGACAGAGAAATCAAAAGCTTTCCAGACAAGCAAAAGTTAAGAGAATTCAGCACCACCAAACCAGCTCTACAACAAATGCAAAAGGAACTTTTCTAAGTGGGAAATACAAGAGAACAAAAGGACCTACAAAAACAAACCCAAAACAATTAAGAAAATGGTAATAGGAACATACACATCAATAATTACCTTAAATGTGAATGGATTAAATGCTGCAACCAAAAGACACAGGCCCACAGAATGGATACAAAAACAAGACCCATATATATGCTGTCTAAAAGAGACCCACTTTAGACCTATGGACACATACAGACTGAAAGTTAGGGGATAGAAAAAGATGTTCCATGCAAGTGGATATCAAAAGAAATCTAGAGTAGCAATACTCATATCAGATAAAATAGACTTTAAAATAAAGACTGTTACAAGAGACAAGGAAGGACACTACATAATGATCAAGGGATCAATCCAAGAAGAAGATATAACAATTATAAATATATATTCACCCAACATAGGAGCACCTCGATACATAAGGCAAATGTTAACAGCTATAGAAGAGGAAATTGACAGTAACACAAAGCTATGAGATTAGAAATAAATTACAGGGGAAAAAAACCTAAAAACACAAACACATGGAGGCTAAACCATACATTACTAAGTAACCAAGACATCACTGAAGAAATCAAAGAGGAAACCAAAAAATACCTAGAGACAAATGACAATGAAAACATTACGACCCAAAACCTATGGGATGCAGCAGAAGCAGTTCTAAGAGGGAAGTTTATAGCTATACAATCCTACCTCAAGAAACAAGAAAAATCTCAAATAAACAATCTAACTTTACACCTAAAGGAACTAGAGAAAAAGAAGAAAAAAAAAACCCAAAGTTAGGAAAAGGAAAGAAATCATAAAGATCAGAGCAGAAATAAAAGAAATAGAAACAAGGAAAAAAATAGCAAAGATCAATAAAACTAAAAGCTGGTTCTTTGAGAAGATTAAAAAATTGATAAACCTTTAAAAAAAAAGAGGGAGAGGACTCAAATCAACAGAATTAGAAATGAAAAAGGAGAAGTTACAATGGACACCACAGAAATACAAAGCATCACAAGACACTACTACAAGCAACTCTACGCCAATAAAACGGACAACCTGGAAGAAATGGACAAATTCTTAGAAAGGTATAAGCTTCCAAGACTGAACCAGGAAGAAATAGAAAGTGTGAACAGACCAATCACAAGTAATGAAATTGAAACTGTGATTTAAAATCTTCCAACAAACAAAAGTCCAGGACCAGATGGTTTCACAGGTGAATTCTATCAAACATTTAGAGAAGAGCTAACACCCATCCTTCTCAAACTCTCGCAAAAAGTTGCAGTGGAAGGAACACTTCCAAACTCATTCTACGAGGCTAACATCACCCTGATACCAAAACCAGACAAAGATACTACAAAAAAAGAAAATTACAGACCAATATCGCTGATGAATATAGATGCAAATATCCTCAACAAAATACTGGCAAACAGAATCCAACAACACATTAAAAGGATCATACACCATGATAAAGTGAGATTTACTCCAGGGATGCAAGGATTCTTTAATATATGCAAATCAATCAATGTGACACACCATATTAACAAATTGAAAATAAAAACAATAGGATAATCTCAACAGATGCAGAAAAAGTTTTTGACAAAATTCAACACCAATTTATGATAAAAACTCTCCAGAAAGTGGGCATAGAGGGAAACTACCTAAACATAATAAACGCCATATATGACAAACCCAGAGCAAACATCATTCTCAATGGTGAAAATCTGAAAGCATTTCCTCTAAGATCAGTAACAAGACAAGGATGTCCACACTCGCCACTATTATTCAAAACAGTTTTGAAAGTCCTAGCCACAGCAATCAGAGAAGAAAAAGAAATAAAAGGAATACAAATTGTAAAAGAAGAAGTAAATCTGTTAGCACATTACATGAAACTATACATAGATAATCCTAAAGATGCCACTAGAAACCTACTAGAGCTAATCTGGTAAAGTTGCAGGATACAAAATTAATGCACAGAAATCTCGTGCATTCCTATACACTAACAACAAAAAATCTGAAAGAGAAATTAAGAAAACATTCCCATTTACTATTGCAACAAAAGAATAAAATACCTAGGAATAAACCTACCTAAGGAAGCAAAAGACCTGTACTCAAAAAACTATAAGACACTGATGAAAGAAATCAAAGATGACACAAACAGATGGAGAGATATACCATGTTCTTGGCTTGGAAGAATCAACATTGTGAAAATGAGTATACTACCCAAAGCAATCTACAGATTCAGTGCAATCCCTATCAAATTACCAATGGCATTTTGTACAGAACTAGATCAAAAAATCTTAAAATTTGTATGGAGACACAAAAGACCCTGAATAGCCAAAGCAATCTTGAGGGAAAAAAACTGAGCTGGAGGAATCAGACTCCCTCACTTCAGAGTATACTACAAAGCTACAGTAATCAAGACAATATGGTACTGGCTCAAAAACACAAATATAGATCAATGGAACAGGATAGAAAGCCCAGAGATAAACCCAGGCACGTATGGTCAAATAACCTATGACAAAGGAGGCAACGATATACAATGGAGAAAAGACAGCCTCTTCAATAAGTGGTACTGGGAATACTGGACAACTACATGTAAAAGAATGAAATTAGAACACTCCCTAACACCATACATGAAAATAAACTCAAAATGGATTAGAGACCTAAATATAAGGCCAGACACTATCAAACTCTTAGAGGAAAACTTAGGAAGAACACTCTTTGACATAAATCACAGCAAGATCATTTTTGACCCACCTTCTAGAGTAATGGAAATAAAAACAAAAATAAACAAATGGGACCTAATGAAACAAAAGCTTTTGCACAGCAAAGGAAACTATAAACAAGATGAATAGACAACCCTCAGAAATGGGAGAAAATATTGCAAATGAATCAATGGAGAAAGGATTAATCTCCAAAATATATAAGTGACTCATGCAGCTCAATATTAAAGAAACACACAACCAATCAAAAAATGGGCATTAGACCTAAAGAGACATTTCTCCAAAGAAGACATACAGATGGCCAAAAAGCACATGAAAAGATGCTTGATATCACTAATTATTAGAGAAATGTAAATCAAAACTACAATGAGGTACCACATCACACTGGTCAGAATGGCCATTATCAAAAAATCTACAAACAGGCTTCCCTGGTGGCGCAGTGGTTGAGAGTCCTCCTGCTGATGCAGGGGACACAGGTTCGTGCCGCAGTCCGGGAAGATCCCACATGCCGTGGAGCGGCTGGGCCCGTGAGCCATGGCCACTGAGCCTGCGCGTCCAGAGCCTGTGCTCCACAACAGGAGAGGCCACAACAGTGAGAGGCCCGCGTACCACACACACACACACACAAAAATCTACAAACAATTAATGCTGGAGAGGGTGTGGAGAAAATGGAACACTTTTGCACTATTGGTGAGAATGTAAATTGATACAGCCACTATGGACAACAGTATGGAGGTTCCTTGAAAAACTAAAAATAGAATTACCATGTGACGCAGCAATCCCACTACTGGGCATATACCCAGAGAAAACCATAATTCAAAAAGACATGCACTCCAATGTTCATTGCAGCCCTATTTACAATAGCCAGGTCATGGAAGCAACCTAAATGCCCATCGACAGATGAAAGGATAAAGAAGATGTGGTACATATTTACAATGGAATATTACTCAGCCATAAAAAAGGAATGAAATTGGGTCATTTGTAGAGACGTGGATGAACCTAGAGACTGTAATGCAGAGTGAAGTAAGTCAGATAGAGAAAAATAAATGTTGTATATTAACACATATATAAGGAATCTAGAAAAATGGTACAGATGAACTGGTTTGCAAGGCAGAAGTGGAGACACAGATGTAGAGAACAAACGTATGGACACCAAGGGGGAAAGCATGGTGGGGTGGGGTGGTGGGATGAATTGGGAGATTGGGATTGACATATATACACTAATATGTATAAAATAGATAGCTAGTAAGAACCTGCTGTATTAAAAAATTAAATTAAATTTTTTAAAAAAGAAAGAAAACAGAACACAGAGAGACTGTGTGTGTGTTCTGAATTTCTCAGTAAAATCCTACTTCCTAATAGAATAATGTTAAAATCCAAATAAGAAAATTCCTGGAGTTAAATTCAGCATGTACTATAACATGTTATTCAAAGATTTCCAATAAATACTTACTGATTGATTGAGTAAACATATAATCATAGTGTACAATATTATGCCCTGAAAAGTTTATCCCATTATCCCATTATCTTTTAAGGCAGTTGATAAAATGGGAGAAAAAAAGTGGACTTATTTTCATTTAAAAAAACAGCAATATCCTTTGTTTCTTCTTGTCCTAGTCACACTTGTTTACACAAACAGAAAAAGAATAATTGAGTAAGTAATTATAAGGGAGTATAATAGGCTTACCCATTCTGAAGATGGTTTTCTCACTTCTCTAAGATTGAATAATGTTGCTACAAACTTTCTTGTACATTTGTCCTAGTTTATGTTTTCTAGGTTACATATCTAGGACCAGAGTTACCGGTTCATAGGGGTATCAATATTGTTCTGTCTCTAAACCTGGGTAGAAGTTACATGGGAACTCATTAAATTGTACATATACGATTTGTGCACTTCTTCTCTATTTATATTGTATTTCATAATAAAAAAATAGTAGATGGTATGTGAGTAAATGGGGAACCAAGCATAAAACCTCTTAATAAATCAGGAGTACAACAGTGACTAGAGGTAGATGAGAAGTAGAGAGGGGTTGGTTAGCTTGCCTTTTTCCTTTTTTGTTCACCTTTATTGAGCTATAATGACATACAATGTGGTGTAAGTTTAAGGTTCACAAGATGATGATTTGATATATTTATATACTGTGCAATGATTTCCAAAATAATACATCAATTAACACATCTATCATCTCATTTTTTGTTTTATTTTGTTTTTTTTTTTTCTGGTGAGAACATTTAAGATTTACTCTCTTACCAACTCTCAAGCATACGATACAGTATTATTAACTATAATTACCATGCTGTAAATTAGATCCCCAGAACTTACTAATTTTATAACTGGAAGTTTGTACCCTTTGACCAACATCTCCCTGTTTCCTCCATGCCCTAGTCTCTGGCAACCACCAATCTACTCTCAGTTTCTAAGAGTTTGGCTTTTTCAGATTTCACATATAACTGAGATCATACAGTATATGTCTTTCTCTGTCTGATTTATTCACTTAGCATAATGACCTCAAAGTTCATTCACACTCTCACAAATGGCAGGATTTCCTTTCTTTTTGTGGCAGAATAATATTCATATATATATACATACATATATATACACACACATATATGCACATATATAAATGTGATATAACACATTAATTGAATGAAAGATAAAAATCATATAATCATCTCAATAGATGTACAAAAACATTGACAAAATTCAACATCCTTTTATGATAAAAGCTCTCAACAAAATGGGTAGAGAGGAATGTATCTCAACATAATAAAGGCCATATATGACAAGTCCACAGCTGACATAATATGGTGAAAGGTTGAAAGTTTTCTTTCTAAGATCCGGAACAAGATAGGAGTGCCCACTCTCACCACTTCTATTCAACATAGTACCAGAAGTCTTAGCCAGAGCAATTAAAAGAAATAAAAGGCATCCAAATCAGAAAGGAAGAAGTAAAATTGCTTTTGTTTGAAGATGATATAATCCTATATATAGAATATCCTTAAGATTTCACAAAAAAACTATTAGAACTAGTAAACAAATTCATTAAAATTGCAGGATACAAAATCAATATACAAAAATCAGATTTGTGTCTATACACTAATAACAAATTATAAGAAAGAGAAATTAAGAAACCAATTTCATTTATAATTGCATGTCAAAAAGAATAAAATAACTAGGTATAAATTTATCCGAGGAGGTGAAATACCTATACTCTGAAAACTGTAAGACATTGATGAAAGAAAATGAAGACACAAATAAATGGAAAGATATTCTGTGCTCATGGATTGGAAGAATTACTATTGTTAAAATGCCTGTATCATCCAAAACAATCTACAGATGCATGGCATAATTTCAAAATTTCAATTGCATTTTTCATGGAAATAAGACAAGTAATCCTAAGATATGTATGGAGCCACAAAAAGCCCTGAATAGCCAAAGCAATCCTGAGAAAGAAGAACAAAACTTCCAAAGGAGGCATCACACTTCCTAATTCCAAACTATATTACAAAGCTATAGTAATCAAAATAGTATGGCACTGGCATAAAAACTTTTACATAGATCAGTGAATCAGAACCAAGAGCCCAGAAATAAACCCTTGCATATGTGGTCAACTAATATTTAACAAGGGAGCCAAGAATACCCATCAGGGAAAGGATAGTCTCTCCAATAAATGGTGCTGGGAAAATTGGATATTCACATTTCTATTTCCTTTTTAAGAAGGTAGATATTCAAGAATTTCTAAATGTTTATAGGAAATATCTAGTTAGGAGAAGAATTCAAATGTACAGGCGAGAAGAGGGACAACCAACTGAGTACAGTTTCTGAAAAGTAGGGTGTGTAACTCTATGTGATACCATAATGGCAGATACATGTCATTATACACTTGCCCAAACCCACAGAATGCATAACACCAAGAGTGAACCCTGATGTAAAATATGGACTTTGGGTGATTAAGAAATTGTCACTGTAGGTTTATCAGTTGTAGCAAATGTACTACTCTAGTGGGGAATGTTGATAATGCAGAGGCTATTCATCTGTGGAAACAGGGCATATATAAGAAATCTCTGCACCTTCCTCTCAATTTTGCTGTGAACCAAAACCTGCTCTAAAAGCATAAAGTCTTAAAAGGAATTTTAAAAATTGTTTTAAAGTAGGGAGTGTTGGGAGACGGCTCTCCATGGACCTCTAGTTTACGTGCTCTTGGGGCAGGGGCACTGACTGCCTTTTGTTCTGGACTAGCTTTTAAAAGATATTTGTACAGGAAACAGCCATGAAAGATAGAGATAGTGTCACCCTCTCTAGCAAAGGGCAAGTTTGTTTACTGCCTAATGGAATAAAGAGAATATCTCCTTCCAGGGCAAATGTCAGGCAGGCTGACTACTCACTATAAAAGATTCTAATTCCCTAAAGTCAGTGGTCCTCTCTTGAATGCAGCCCACTGTGTTTTTCGAGAGTCTCCTGGCCCTTATAGAACCACTGTTTGGAAATTGGGGCTCAGGAACTGGCACAAATGCTACTGAGGTTACTGCTGTGAGTAATTAACTAATCTTTGCCTCTGATTCAAGAGTCTCATGTCTTCTGCCAGCATCTACGAAAGGGCAACAGACTGATTTGTAAGCTTGGAAGCAGAGTAGCCTCTCAGACTTCATTTTTTGACAGGGGAGGATGTAGAATCCAAAGCATGGGCACTTGGATCATCTAATGCTAATTCAGTATGTTGCCATAACAATAGGTGTTGGCTTGGTGTCACTTGTAAGGCCCTGTAACTTTTTATACGGGTTATATAATTTATTCCTCACAAACCTCTTTAAAATTCTCATTTTACAGCTGAGCACCATGAAAACAACTCGACCAAGATCTGACATCAATGCATGCCTAAGACTAGATTCTGACTTGGGCCTCTTGGCTGATGACAGCTCTTGCATTTTCTGCCAGTGTTTCCCAAGTCGTGTTAGTGCTAGAGGACTGTTTATAGAGTAAAATAAGACCAGTGTTCATGAAGAGAACTGAGACAACAAAAAAAGACAACAAAGTGGCTTTTTTCATTCAGCTAAATATAACCAATTTTTTTTAAATTAATTAATTAATTTTGTGGGGGCTGTGTTGGGTCTTTGTTGCTGCACGCAGGCTTTCTCTAGTTGCTACGAGCAGGGGCTACTCTTCGTTGCGGTGCGCAGGCTTCTCAATGCGGTGGCTTCTCTTTGTTGCAGAGCACAGGCTCTAGGCACATGGGCTTCAGTAGTTGCAGCACGCGGGCTCAGTAGTTGTGGCTCACAGGCTCTAGATCGCAGGCTCAGTAGTTGTGGCGCAGGGGCTTAGTTGCCCTGTGGCATGTGGGATCTTCCAGGACCAGAGATCGAACCTGTGTCCCCTGCATTGGTAGGCGGATTCTTAACCACTGCACAACCAGGGAAGCCCCAATATATCCAATTTAAATGGCTAACTTTATTCTGAAAACTAGTTCTTCCCTTTGGGTTTTTTTTGGGGGGGAGAGTCATATTCTTTTGTTAAAGAAATAAAAGTTAGAGTAAATTGTATTTTTGTTTGGAGATATATTTAATATCCTTCCTTGACAACATAAATGGCTGGTAACCCTATATTGGTTCTTCCACTTTTTCTTTCCTTCCTCATCTATGAAATCCTAAATTCTTAGAACAACTAGCTATAGTTTATCTTCTAGGCAAGTGCCATTGTGGAGTACTTATTGCTTCCTAAGTGGGCTCATCGTCTAGTTCCCATTCTGGTGTGTAAGTGCATCAGTGTGTTGGTACGTAAGTGTGCTTGTGTTTGTGGAGTGTGGGCTCATTTGCACTGAACTGTCCTTGAAGACTGAACATAGGGCTTTCATTGTAATCACTCCTTTTTGGCCTTTAGAATGTTTGAGATCTCAACAGCCAACTCAGGGCCTGAGTAACTATTTGTCAAGTGAATGAATAAGTGAATAAATATATGAATGGATGAACCATGAGGTTCTTGATGGTTTTGGAAATTCGGTAGTACGTGTGTTTGGACAGCCTTTCGTAGCCACAGGCTTGGTTGATCCAGGATACCATTTCACTCTTCAAAGGGGAAATAAGAAATAAGTGGCATTCATCACCTGACATGGAGCTTGATAACATTTGATTTTTTTAAACATGTGATAATCTGCTTAGAGTAACAAAGAACACATCCATCTTCTGAAAGATTTCCAAACATTGAGAGATGCCTGCATTGTGAAGCAACGCTCTAGTGCCTGAATTATGCTTGCCCCATTCAAGGAAGCAGTGGATGCACGTTAACCTCTAAGAAAGAACAGAGATTTGGGGGGTGTTTCGTGATTGTTGTTGTTGATGATTTACATTTTCTTCTTATATGGCTTATAACGTCTTTATGCTATCTTCCACTAAGCCACTTAAAAATAACACTGAATTTATTATCTCTCAAATTTTGCAAGTGAATTGAAAAGATGATGTTTAGTGAGATGAGACTCAACTGTTAAATTTGCTGAATTTGAGCACTGACCTGCTTATTGCATCTAAGACCTTTGATAAGTTAAATGATCAGTATTTCCTTGTGTTTAAATTAGACATAGTCATTGGACTCTCTTTTACAGTATCCTTTCCTTTTCCTTTAAACTGTCTCAGAACTGGTGATTAACAGATTATTTTTGTGTCAACAGGAAATCCTTTGTTCTCTGTCCTTCTTCCTACAGACTGATTTAGTTAGTGTTTGCAATATCATAGTTCACTACCACGGACATACTATAATGTGACAAATACTAGAGCAAATAAAATGGGAAGAGGCTGATTAGAGAGGAAGACGGCTGCATCTGGATCTTAGTTTCTCAGCTTCCACTGCATCTTCCAGGGAATTCTTTCTGGAACAGATGTTGTTCAGTCCTACACTGTAAAGATACTTGGGTAGCCCTTCCACTTTAGGATCACTTTCACGATTTCCTCTCTTTGTCACAGACAATTCCTTTCTCATATCCCATGACCTTGTTTAATTACTTTCCCTCACATAATTTTTTACGTAATTTATATTCAAAGCAACTATTGGGCATTCAGGAATAAAACTTGGAATACTTCATATTCTGCTGAGTCAATGAGGTAAATGGGAAAAGGGACAGATGAGAAGACAGACAACATGAATTCTAGTCTTGGCTCCGCCACTTATAACTCTCAATTTCTTTACCTGTGAAAGGGGCCTAAAAATAACTGCTTTGCCTATCTTACAGGGATGCAGGAAGAAACAACTGAGATGATATATAAAAAAAGACAAACAAAACACAAAAACCTTGGTAAACAAAATCTAATACAAAATGCTATAAATTAACCTTAATAGAGAACAAAAAATAATTAATCTATATTGTTCTACTTCACATACATTGGTCCTTTTTTGGGGTACAAAGTTTCAGTTTGGGAAGACACAAAAGTTCAAAAGTTCTAGCGATGGATAATGGTGATGGTTGCACAACCCTGTGCGTGTACTTAAGGCCACTGAACTGTACGCTTAAAAAATGGTTGAAATGGTAAATTTTATGTATATTTTGTCACAGTAAATTATGAAAATATATAAATATACATTTGCTATTTTCTCATTGTGGATGCATAGCCTTTGCATCAAGTTAGTTAAGTTTAATTTCTGAATTAGCTACTTCAAGTAAATTTCAGTGCCTGCACCTTCTAAGTATTGTGCTGATATGTGAAAGTAGGAGGAGAAAGGAAAGAAAAATTAAAAGAAGAATCAGACCCTGCTCTTGAAGATCTTACAGTTTACTCAAAGGGACAGACACACTTTTGTATCATCCTTGTGATCTACCAGAGCAACATATTTAAACTCTAGCCTGGAAGGGACAGGAAAGTGATTTTTCTTCTTTTTTTTTTAATACAGTTTTTAAAGGTTACACTCCCTTTACAGTTATTACAAAATATTGCCCATATTCCCTGTGTCATACAATACATCCTTGTAGCCTGTCTTACACCCAATAGTTTGTGCCTCCCTTTCCCCCATTGGTCCTTGATGAGTCGTAATGAACTTTCCTTTAACCATATCACCATTAAGTGTATTGATAGACCTAGTATTTCAGAGATTGTATGACCTTGATGCTTTAAAACAGGAACCATTCAAAGTCCTGGGGAAAAACGAGCTAAAATTAATTTGGCTTTGGCAGAAAGATGTACTGGATAAATGAATAGAGATTTTTGATCTCTAATTTCCAAGGCAGTAGAAACTATAGTAGACCAGCACCCGGCTATCATTTGCCCTGAATGTCCTACTGAGCTCATTCACATCAGGAGTGAGCACACTGCGACTTCTGCTATGGGTTCCATGTATGAACAAAAAACCAATTCTTTTTACTAGGAAACAAATGGTCCAAATTAAAAACTCCTGTAGGTTTGAAACTGCAGAAGCAACTTAATTTTAAAAGGACTCCAAAGACACATTTCTCTTCAGCGAGTGGACATAAAATGTGAGTAATTATTAAACTCATAAACTAGCAATACTTACAAAGATAGTTCCGTAGATTAGAGCTCTGTAGTCAGGCTGAGTCCTGATCTACTCTTAGAACCAGGAGGATGTGAGCCGGTCTACAAAGTGAGCATTGGCTGGCATTGTCTTTCTCCTGGGCCCTTCTCTTCCCCTGCCCTCACCAACCCACCAACCCCTTTCTCTCCCTGCCCTCATTCTCTTTCTTGTTTCCCTTTTTTCCCTTCCGTATTCACTCCCCCTTTGTCTACTCCTTTTCTCTTCCTTGCCCTGCACCACCCAGATTAATCATCCAGACTCTTGCAGTCCCAATGATGCAGACAAGCATGCTGTTTGATTTGTTCTAAATGATCAGTGTTTTCTTTTTAGCCTGACCTAAATTCATCAGGCAATTTTGCCGTACCATTTCACTTTTACTTTTTAGATCTCGTTACAGGTTGAATTGCATCCCATAATATATATATATATGTCTTAACCCCCAGTACCTCAGAATGTGACTGAATTTGGGAACAGGGTCATTGCAGATGTGATTAGTTTTAAAAGAAAACACCACGTGGGACTTCCCTGGTGATCCAGTGGTTAAGACTCCCTGCTTCCACTGCACGGAGTGAGGGTTCGATCCCTGGTCGGGGAACTAAGGACCTGCATGACCTGCGGCGTGGCCAAAAATAATGATAATAAAAAATAAAAAGTAAAAATAAAAATTGCTTAAAAAACAAAAAAGAACGCCACATGAAGAGGCATGGGCACACACAGAGGGAAGGCTACATGGAGACACAGGGAGAGGTTGGAATTATGTTGCCACAAACCAAGGAAAGACAAAGATTGCCAGCAAACCACCAGAAGCTAGGGAAGAGGCATGAAAGAGATTCTCACAGCCCTCGAAGGAACCAACCCTATCAACACCTCGATTTTCTGACTTCTAGCCTCCAGAGCTATGAGACAATAAATTCCTGTTGTTTTTGGTAACTTGTTACCACAGTCCTAGCAAATACAGACCTGGACCAGAATTCTATTTTTTTGAAAAATGTATTCATATCATCACACTTCCTTCTTCAGGACATGAATATTTATAGTTCAATCCATCAGTGACTGTAACTTCCTCAGCCCATTCTGACTAAGCCACATTCCAGCAGCTTTATTATTCCAACATTTGAGCATCTAGCAGCTCAAACAACTATCTGTAAACCTAATTTTTCTTTAGAACAAGAACAACAAATTTACAGCTCACATACTCATAAGCCAAGGGTAATGAAAAGAAATTAATATTGCCATTTTAATTCTAACTCTACAATGACTTCTTAGTTCCGATTCTAGAGTATTTGAGATTGAATTATGAACTTGTATTTAGCAAAAGGAGCCACAAAAGGGGGTGATTTGGAAACTTAACTGGTAAAGAGAAATAGGCATTGGTTTGTGAGTCACATGTTAATTCTTCTTAATCTTTTTTTTTTAATTTATTTATTTTATTTATTTTTGGCTGCACTGAGTCTTTTTTGCTGCGCACAAGCTTTTTCTAGTTGTGGTGAGTGGGGCTAATCTTCATTGCGGTGCATGGGCTTCTCATTGTAGTGGCTTCTCTCGTTGCGGAGCGTGGGCTCTAGGCGTGCGGGCTTCAGTATTTGCGGCGTGTGGGCTCAGTAGTTGTGGCTCGCGGGCTCTAGAGCGCAGGCTCAGTAGTTGTGGCGCACGGGCTTAGTTGCTCCGTGGCATGTGGGATCTTCCCAGACTAGGGATCAATCCCGTGTCCCCTGAATTGGCAGGGGGATTCTTAATCACTGCGCCACCAGGGAAGTTCCCAATTCTTTTTAATCTTAGCCTTATACTTGGTGTAGGACTTTAGTCATATAATTTAATCCTCTGAAAGTTTTCTTTAGCAGAGTACCTGGCACACAGGTAGTGCTCCTTAAAGTTAGCCTATTATTTAATAATAAAGCTTTCCTTTTTCTGGATACTAGGGCACCTGCATCTAGCAAGGCTTTGCTATATCCCATGCCCATCATGAAAGCTATTTACAAGAAAAAAATTTTACTTTTAACTGATCTGAAAAATCTCTATTAATAACAAAAACCATGGTACTTTAGAAAAACTTCTTAGTTTATTTCATCTTGGTGATTCCAAGACTTTTACATAATTCACAGCCAAAGAGTGAATAACAGCACTCAGGACTTTTAACTAGATTGCGAGGAGTATGTTATCACCTCAAGTAATTGAAACTTCAGTTCCAAATCTAAATTTAAGCTTCCCAATCTCTTGGAAATCACTGTGAGGTTGTATTTTAGACTTTGGAATAAATAAATCCAACTCAACACAAATGGTAAAAGTATGATTTACATTGCTTGGTAAATATCACATTCTTAAAGCTCTGGTGCTTAGAGAAACCAATAAACACAGCTAGAAACTTATCTCACAAAAAATTAACCAGCGGGAAGTGAAAGAAGAGCAGAGGGGAAAATTGGTTTCTCAGTGTTATTCTACAAAAACCCTTAGAAAGAAGGGAAGTAGGGTTTCTCAATGTTCCAGGTACGGTAAGGTTCCAGGTAAGGTGATATACGCTTACTGTGTACCACCTCATTAGCTCAATCTCCAGAGTGCCCTATATGATATATCATTTATCCCCATTTCTTCATGGATGAAGAAATGAAGTAATTCTAGGTCAGTTGTCAAAATGAGAAATCAAATCTGGGGTTGGCTGACCCAATAGCCCGTGAACCTTACTAACCAGAGCCAGAGGTTTAGTTCTGACTATGCCTGCCAAACTGGGTGACCTTGAATAATTTGCTGAATCTAGCTGGATCTTAGTATCCCTCTGTGTAAGCTGATGTTTTAGAGTAGATGATTTCACAAGCTCCTTCTAGCTAGAGAATTTCGATTTGGAAAAAAATAAAATCAGAGCAAGTCAGAATAGTAAGGGCCAAACAGGAAATTATTGACTCCAGTATGATAGCCCATTACGATTCTATCATGATCATTTGAATTTGTCAGGGTATTCAGAAGAACCTGTCATACTGTTATGCCTTTAAACATGTGTTTTAGCTACATAATTCAAAATATTATAAGCATCATTTGAATGAATTTTTGTTGCTGAAACATGGTAAATGAAGAAACCATATAACACACTGTGTAAAGAACATAGAAGTGCAGTAGTTAAGACCACCAATTTTTTTTAACATCTTTATTGGAGTATAATTGCTTTACAATGGTATGTTAGTATCTGCTTTATAACAAAGTGAATCAGTTATACATATACATATATCCCCATATCTCTTCCCTCTTGCATCTCCCTCCCTCCCACCCTCCCTATCCCACTCCTCTAGGTGGTCACAAAGCACTGAGCTGATCTCCCTGTGCTATGCGGCTGCTTCCCACTAGCTATCTATTTTACATTTGGTAGTGTATATATATCCATGCCACTGTCTCACTTAGTCCCAGCTTACCCGTCCCCTCCCCATATCCTCAAGTCCATTCTCCAGTAGGTCTGTGTCATTATTCCTGTCTTGCTCCTAGGTTCTTCATGACTTTTTTTTTTTCTTAAATTCCATATATTTGTGTTTCCATACGGTACTTGTTTTTCCCTTTCTGACTTACTTCACTCTGTATGACAAATTCTAGGCCCATCCACCTCACTACAAATAACTCAATTTCATTTCTTTTTATGGCTGAGTAATATTCCATTATATATTCCAGTAATATTCCATTGTGCCACATCTTCTTAATCTATTCATCTGTTGATGGACACATAGGTTGCTTTCATGTCCTGGCTATTGTAAAAAGAGCTGCAATGAACATCGTGGTATATGAATGTTTTGAATTATGGTTTCTCAGGGTATATGCCCAGTAGTGGGATTGCTAGGTTGTATGGTAGTTCTATTTTTAGTTTTTTAAAGAAACTCCATACTGTTCTCCACAGTGGCTGTATCAATTTACATTCCCACCAACAGGACAAAAGGGTTCCCTTTTCTCCACACCCTCTCCAGAATTTATTGTTTGTAGATTTTTTAATGATGGCCATTCTGACCGGTGTGAGATGATATCTCATTGTAGTTTTGATTTACATTTCTCCAATGATTAATGATGTTGAGCATTCTTTCATGCATTTGTTGGCAATCTGTATATCTTCTTTGGAGAAATGTCTATTTAGGTCTTCTGCCCAGTTTTGGATTGGGTTGTTTGTTTTTATGATATTGAGCTGCATGAGCTGCTTGTAAATTTTGGAGAGTAATCCTTTGTTAGTTGCTTCATTTGCAAATATTTTATCCCATTCTGAGGGTTGTCTTTCATCTTGTTTATGGCATCCTTTGCTGTGCAAAAGCTTTTAAGTTTCATTAGGTCCCATTTGTTTATTTTGGTTCTTATTTTCATTTCTCTAGGAGGTGGGTCAAAAAGGATCTTGCTGTTATTTATCTCAT
The DNA here is from genome assembly GCF_002837175.3 of Physeter macrocephalus. Taxonomy (NCBI): domain Eukaryota; kingdom Metazoa; phylum Chordata; class Mammalia; order Artiodactyla; family Physeteridae; genus Physeter; species Physeter macrocephalus. Next base: position 24,698,328 of record NC_041220.1, on the reverse strand, counting down.
GGAGTGTTCTGCCTATGTTTTCCTCTAAGAGTTTAATAATATCTGCCCTTACATTTAGGTCTTTAATCCATTTTGAGTTTATTTTTGTGTACAGTGTTAGGGAGTGTTCGAATTTCATTCTTTTACATGTAGCTGTCCAGTTTTCCCAGCACCACTTATGGAAGAGGCTGTCTTTTCTCCACTGTATATTCTTGCCTCCTTTATCAAAGATAAGGTGACCATATGTGTGTGGGTTTATCTCTGGGCTTTCTATCCTGTTCCATTGATCTATATTTCTGTTTTTGTGCCAGTACCATACTGTCTTCACTACTGTAGCTTTGTAGTATAGTCTGAAATCAGGGAGGCTGATTCCTCCAGCTCTGTTTTTCATTCTCAAGATTGCTTTGGCTATTCGGGGTCTTTTGTGTTTCCCTACAAATGTGAAATTTTTTGTTGTAGTTCTGTGAAAAATGTCAGTGGTAGTTTGATAGGGATTGGACTGAATCTGTAGATTGCATTGGGTAGTATAATCATTTTCACAACGTGGATTCTTCCAATCCAAGAACATGGTATATCGCTCCATCTACTTGTATAATCTTTAATTTCTTTCATCAGTGTCTTATAATTTTTCTGCATACAGGTCTTTTGTCTCCTTAGGTAGGTTTATTCCTAGATATTTTATTCTTTTTGTTGCAATGTAAATGGGAGTGTTTCCTTAATTTCTCTTTCAGATTTTTCATCATTAGTGTATAGGAATACAAGAGATTTATATGCATTAATTTTGTAACCTGCTACTTTACCAAATTCATTGATTCGCTCTAGTAGTTTACTAGTAGAATCTTTAGGATTCTCTATGTATAGTATCATGTCATCTGCAAACAGTGACAGCTTCACTTCTTCTTTTCAGATTTGGATCCCTTTTATTTATTTTTCTTCTCTGATTGCTGTGGGCTAAAACTTCCAAAACATGTTGAATATTAGTGGTGAGAGTGGGCAACCTTGTCTTCTTCCTGATCTTAGTGGAAATGGTTTCAGTTTTTCACCATTGAGGACGATGTTTGCTGTGGGTTTGTCATATATGGGTTTTATTATGTTAAGTTCCCTCTATGCCTACTTTCTGGAGGGTTTTTGTCACAAATGGGTGTTGAATTTTGTCGAAAGCTTTCTCTGCATCTATTGAGATGATCATATGGTTTTTCTCATTCAATTTGTTAATATGGTGTATCACATTGTTTGATTTGCGTATGTTGAAGAATCCTTGCATTCCTGGGATAAATCTCACTTGATCATGGTATATGATCCTTTTAATGTGCTGTTGGATTCTGTTTGCCAGTATTTTGTTGAGGATTCTTGCATCTATGTTCATCAGTGATATTGGCCTGTAGTTTTCTTTCTTTGTGACATCTTTGTCTGGTTTTGGTATCATAGAATGTGTTTGGGAGTGTTCTTCCCTCTGCTATATTTTGGAAGAGTTTGAGAAGGACAGGTGTTAGGTCTTCACTAAATGTTTGATAGAATTCACCTGTGAAGCCATCTGGTCCTGGGCTTTTGTTTGTTGGAAAATTTTTAATCACAGTTTCAATTTCAGTGCTTGTGATTGGTCTGTTCATATTTTCTATTTCTTCCTGGTTCAGTCTCGGCAGGTTGTGCATTTCTAAGAATTTGTCCATTTCTTCCAGGTTGTCCATTTTATTGGCATACAGTTGCTCCTTTTTTCTTGATGAATCTGGCTAATGGTTTATCAATTTTGTTTATCTTCTCAAACAACCAGCTTTTAGTTTTACTGATCTTTGCTATCATTTCCTTCATTTCTTTTTCATTTATTTCTGATCTGATCTTTATGATTTCTTTCCTTCTGCTAAATATGAGTATCTTCTTGTAAGCCTGGTGAATGATGGAGAGAAAGTCATTGAATCAGCTCACACATACCTTTCTGCAATGGTTATCTGCTCCCACTGGGGTCACCACCATCCAGTCAGAACACAGACCTGCTCTGTCAGCCTGAAGACAACCTCTGCTCCTGGCCCCTACCCAGCCAGCATCACCCTCAACTGTCTCTGCCATGATCGCATTATGTCTTTCCTCTTCACCATGATAAAATATACCGCTTTCTCCTGAGCTTTAAGCATATTTCAAGTTACTGGAAGCAAATTCTCCAAGGACCTTTTCCAGTCAAGTTTTAAATTCCACAAATTATCTGGCTTTCATCCTTTTGTGGAAGAACTATTTCACAGTTTGGTAAGTCACCATGAGCATCTTTTTCTCATGCTTGGAAAAAAGAGCATTTACAATCTACCTCAGAGACACAGTGAGTAAACCTCTTTCCTAGTAAACACAGAGTCATTCCTACAAGGTCTGAGGCCACTGTCCCCTCACTCATGGGGGCAAGGAGTCCACTTGCCTTTCCTCAAAATCCTGACTATAGCTAGAGAGAGAGACTTAGGCACTGGCGAGAAATGAAGGCCATTAGGTGCCTCCAAGCACAGACCAGATACTTAATCTTGTTCAGTGGAGGCCATTAAAAACAGGCAGTCAGAGAGGAATAGAGATTTTGCACCATCTTCCACAAGCACGCTACCAAGAACATTGCTATCCAAATAAATCATTGAGGTAACATTCTATTTAAAATTCTGTCTTGGCTCCCATTCCTTTTTTCAAAGCCTCATTGAATGCTGTTTTAATTTATATTTTCAAGAAGACATCACCTCACCATATAATACAAATGAGATATTATTGGTGAGTGCATCTCAAGAAGTATTGGAAGCAGACTTCGAAAATGCAGGCAGGCATATTATAGAAGAATACACTGTTTTTCCTGGAGGTGTTCACATCTTCAATTTCTCACTCTCTCCAGTTAAAAAAAGTTTCATCCTAGACTCCTAAAGGTAGTGGTCCTAGACTTGAGTCCCAGGCCTAAGGGGGCACTGTGAGAAGTGAGCTGCTGTCACAATGTGAAATGAAGATGGGGTTATCTGATGGGACTACAGAGGACTACAGAGCAATTTGTCCTTAATAGACTGCATTTAATTTCACTTGAACGAGTTTTAAAAAATTTTTATCGGAGTATAGTTGCTTTACAATATTGTGTTAGTTTCTACTGTACAGCAAAGTGAATCAGCTATTTGTGAGTCTGTGCCAGACACTGTGCCAGATAACTCCTCATACGTTATTTTTCAGCCCTAAAGTAGCACTGTGAAGGAGATATCATTTATTCCACTCTTATGGAATAAAGCCAAGGTTCAGAAATGTTAAATAATTTTCTCAAAGGGAAGAACTAAAATTTAAACTCACAACTTCTGATGTCATATATGAAAATTTTGCTGCTAGGTGGATTCCAATATCTCATCACATGGGAAAAAAAGACATGGACATTTTTCATGGAATTTTTGAGAGTTTCATAACTGACTTTTACTCCAAAGAAGGATTCCTTTAATTGGAAACTTGTCTTATATCCCAACACATATCTGCACCCCAAACTGGTCTTTCTTCTCTGCTATGAGTAGTTATTTCTACCTTAGCACATTTCTACCTTAACACATTGATTTAGTCTCTGTTCCATCTTTATGAATCTACTATCAAATTTTATTTTTCTTTAAAATATTTTTCAGTTTTATCCCCTTTCTACCCATCTTACATTCCTCACCCTAGTCTAGTCTGTCCTGAATCACTGCAGTCGCCTTCTAACCTACCCTCCTTTCCATAGTTTTTCATGCTTTCCACTGACTGCGCCCTCTAGGGTCACTCCGGAGTGTGCAGAATCCTGGACAAATACTTTCTGCAGGATCCCTGTCTATATAAAGCAATTCATTAAAAAATATATTATAGAATTCACAGCCCCATTTGAGGTATAATGGTTTATCAATGGTGATTTAGAGTAACGTGTAGAGAAGAGACACGTACATATTTTTTTTAATTTTATGATCAATGCATGTAAAGATTCTTCAGTGTCCAGGCACCTTCTCTTCCTGTTCAAGTCCAGGAAATATCTCTTCAGGTTCTTTATTTTCCTGGCTAATTGTATATCTCCCACCATGATAAAAAGGTAGTAACACTGTTACTGCTCATAATACCACTGTTCTTCAGGACTTGTTTATGTTGACCAATATAGACCTTCTTGCCCGTGACCTTCCCTAAAACCATTTATTTAATGCTGGTAGCAGAAACTAACACACTATTGTGAAGCAATTATACTCCAATAAAGATGTTTAAAAAATAAAATTAAAATAAACTATGGAAACCAAAAAAAAAAAAAAATGCTGGTTACACCATTACTCAAGATGCTTTATCATTCATTGTACCACCTATGAACACTGGCTTCCAATGACTCTCAAGGGTCATTACTGTGCATCATTGATGATGTTTATGAATGTAAGTCTTCTCCAGAGCATGCAGGAAAATAGAAATGCTAATTATTTCCTGGTGATGTTAATGTATCCTTCAGCATTTTATAGCATTAATACAAAATAATACCTCTTTCCTACCATGTGTTCTCTTGATTGGGGTGGGGGGGCTATAATCACTGTATTGATAGAAGGTGATCACTTTCCATTTTTTTTCAGTTTTATTGAGGTACACTTAATATGGAAAAGACTGCATATATTTAATGTATACACTTTGATGACTTTGGAGACATGCATACGGGTGCGATACCATTACCACAATCAAGGAAATAAACATATCCATCACCTCCAAAAGATTTCTTATGTCTCCTTGCTCTGTTTGTGTGTGTGTATGTGTATGTTAAGAACCCTTGGCATGAGATCTACCCTCTTAAGTTTTTAAGTGCACAAGACATGTTGTTGACTATATTGTTAATTGTGGGCACCATGTGGTACAGCAGATCTCTGGAATTTATTCATCTTGTATAACTGTAACTTTATACACACTGAACCACAACACCTCATTTCCCACTTCCCTCACCCATTGGCAACAACCATTCTATGTTCTGCTGCTACGGGTTTGACTATTTTATACTTATACTTCCTATAAGTACCAGACTTGTGGCATACTGTCTGGGCTCAGGGACACCAGATTGAGAGCACTGACAACTCCAGCTGGGCTTGGTACCTGACAGGAAATAAGAAAATTTTGTGAAAGACACTCCCAAGTATAGAGATTCTCTGAAACATGAGGCCCTAGGGCAGGGCACCTCTTGCCTGAGTCTAAAAGTGGTAATACCTTCCTACCCATCATCATTTCCAGACAGCCTTCCTAAAACACTGCTTGTCCGAGAACTCATAATGTCTTGTTACTGCCAACCGTATCCATTATATCCTCTTATCTTCTCTTCCTGATGCAGCATAATCTAATCTCTACAGTCTCTGCAACCCAGTTTCCCTCTGTTCTCCAATTCACATCATTCCCAGTTAAACGAGCCTTGACCATATCTTCCACGTTCATTTCAATTCAGGTGTCTTTGCTCACATTTTCCTTCCCTACTTTTCCAAGTCCAATCATATAAGTCCTATTCATTTTTAAAAGTTCAGCTCAAGTCCTAAGTCTTCTATGAATACATTAATTCACACTATTTTCTCCATTTTTGTTATTATGCTGTGTTTAAAAGTCACTACTAGTCACTTTAGGATGAAACTTGTTGCTTTTTCTTTTCTTTGTGCATGTGAGCATATTAGTTATCTCTCTTCAATTAAACTATAAATTTCTTGATAGCTGGGAGTATGTAATACCCTATCTGGGATCCCTACAGCACTTTGAACAATATACATTGATTGAGAAATTCAGTAAAGCAAAGTATCACCAACCCAAAGCTGAACTTGGTCACTTTGTTAGAATAAGGCATTTCTTGTTGTTTAGGAGTCTTGGTAAAAATAAGTGACTAGGAAAATGGCAAGGAGAAAGTGAAATTTAGAGAATGATAAAGAGAACAGGAAAAATAAAGGAAAAGATGGGTTTTGTGCCCACCTCTTCAAAACATATTTCATCTAAGAAGTTTGCCTGGTCTTTATTTTTCTCTGGGGAGGCCAGGTGATATGAGAAGTGAAGCCACTTAACCATGATTTCCTGAAGACATGTAATGCCGTAGAGAGCAATTTAAAGAAAATAAGGTCAGGTCCTTATTAAGTGTGTGAAAAAAAGAATGGTAGATCAGCAGGCTGTTGAAGGGAAAGCTGAAAGCAAACACAAAAATCCCCACAATTTCTCTACTTATCTTTACTAATTGCATTTTAAGGCAAAGGCCAAATGATAAAATAGGATCTTTTATTTTAAAAATCATTATTAGATTTCTTCTGTATTTGTAACCTGTTGTTATGGAATATTTCAAACACATACAAAAAAAAAGAAAAAGGGTAATAAAATAAGCCACACGGACTCCTCACTCAGGTTGCAGTTAACTCATGGACGTTCTTATGTCATCTCTATCTCCTAGCTCTCCACCCAGATCATTTCTAAGCCAATTCCTGACATCATATCATTTCAAATTACTATTTCAGTATATATCTCTAAATGACAGATACTTCCTTCACAAAAAATCATAATATTTTCATTACACATACACACACATGAAAACATTTCCTTAATACCATCAAATAGCCAATGTCACATTTTCCAAATTGTTTTGTGATTTTTTAACATTTCGTGTATTTGAATTAAAATCAAAACAAAGCCCATGCATTGGACTGGTTAATATGTCACTTCTATTAATGTTTCTTACCTCCATTTCATGTTGTTGTCATTGTTGTTTTCCTTGCAACTGTTCCCTTGCAATAACTTACATGTACCCTATGTTTCCCATAGTGCGTTTTACTGATTTCATTCCCTGTGGTATCATTTAACATGTTCTCATGGCTCTGGCTCTTCTGCTTCCTCTAATTTGACATATTTAGGCACTTGAATGTTTCAGTTTTTTTTGTTTGTTTGTTTGTTTGGCAAAACTGCTTCATAGGTGGTGTTGTTACTTCCTGAAGTATATGTATTTACTGACTTACTGTCTGATTCTCTTTTTGTAATCTTAGCAGCCATTGATGAACATTGCCTGGATCAATTTATTCCTTTAAGGGTTGGAAAATGATGATTTGCCAATTTTATTGTTCTGTATTTGTTAGTGGGAATATTTTTAGAAATAGAAATTTCCCTTCATCAGCTACACCAAGGTAATAGTTTTATTAGCAAAAGTTAGATAAATACTTGATTCCTTCCATTTCTTTATCTATTTTATAAATAAAAAATTGTTTCCCTATCTCCAATGATGATCAAAGAGGTTCTTAAAGTATCATTATGAACTCATGAATTTAAATATATTTAATTTATTTCAATCTCTTCTACTTATTACTCTTATTATCTCAATTTTGGTGAGTGGGAGCCTGTTCAAGTTGGCTTTTGCACCCTTTTGACAGAATTGTAGTGGTCTTTGATAGCATCCATATTTGATAGTATAAGGCATTCTAGACACATCTTGTATATTCCTACCCCAGACCTACAAGCAGCCATTTCTCTGGGGGAGACATACATACATATATATGTATACATATAATACATATGTATAACAGAAAATATATATGTGTATTATATAACACATGTATAACAGAAACTATATATGTGCATTATATAACACATGTATAACAGAAACTATATATGTGCATTATATAACACATGTATAACAGAATATATTTGTGTATTATGTAACACATGTATATATTATTATATTATAGTGAATAAGATTATATATTAATAATATATGATATATGGTATTATAATTATACATATATACATTATTAATATATAATCTTACAAATTTATAGTATCATATAAGTATATACATACATCTTTTTCAAAGACAAAAGTTAGGGGCTTCCCTGGTGGTGCAGTGGTTGCGCAGGGGTTCCCTGGTGGCGCAATTATACTTCGTATCCTTCAATATTAGAAATATGGTTAATGGGGATACCAAATAAAATACATTTTTATTAGATGTTTTGTAATTATAAATTAACAATGTGCTTGCAATTTGATTTTGATTGTTTTTTTTTATACCTAATTGAATTGTACTACCTTAGACACTAAAAAAAAAATATTCCTGAGAATTGGCTAAGAATTTAGACAGGTAGATGAGGCAGTAATTTGTGATAGGCCATTTCTAGCTTTGCAAAGTCTATGATCTATTCAAGCAATTTAGCCATTTCTACTATCTTTAATTGAACTGAATTCTCTAGCATTGTCTGCCAGTGAACAGTAAGTTTTCTTTGTTGTTGTTCTTTGTTCTAGTATTATTATTAATGCATGGATTTAAGCATATTTGGTGTATTTTAGTTTATTACAGTTGTCATCCTTACAAAATTACCTCATTCTTGGCCAGTGAAAGCCTCTTTAAGTTGACTTTTGGTGGTGTTTATTAATCACCTTACTGTCTGTTACTACAGGATGTTTCAGGCTCAGCCGTATTTCCTGCCGTAGACTTAGAATCAGCCATAATTTTAAGGAACACTGGTTACTTTTAGTGGGAAATAGTATTTTCAAGACAATCTGAGCACTTTGCCACTGAGGCTGTCACAATTTCTAGGTCTTTTCAATCGACAGAGCTAGCACATACGTTTTTTAAAAAAAATGTTTTAAGAAAAAATATCTCATTAAGATGTTTCCAATCAAAATTAAAATACAAAGTTTTTTTTTTTAATATCTAGTACCTTACATCTGTTTTTACTTTTTCCTTCCTCAAGAATCTCATTTTCAATGATACTGGGAATGGTAGAATTTTATAGAATATCACAAAATTATTCACTGGCTTTACTCTCTACTTACACAACCACGCATATACATGGACACATAGAAACACAATTGACTCAGAGTAGTAACACAAAGACCACTATGAATATAGTTTTAGGTTGGATTTCCAAGATGGGGACTTTTCTTTTTTGCAAGTGATTGAGGATTTATTCAAGAAAAAGGCAAAGGAATAAGGAAAACAGAACAGCAGGGGAAGACCAGACAAAGATATGGTATCTTGGGAAGTCATGCCTTAGCCTGAGCCTATGGAGTACTTTGGAGCATGAATTGCACCACAGAGGTTTTCTCACCCAGACGGGGGCAGGGACGCTAAGGTATTATACCATAGTCATTGACTATAGGCCAACACTAATGCAGGTGGATGCATAAATTCCCAGGCATTTCTGGGCGAGGTGGCATCCATCAGCCTAAGACAATTCTCTGCAGACAGCTGGAGGAGTGAGCCATTAAAAGACAGCACTCACAGAACCTGGGAGATGGTTACAGTACCTAGAAAATGGTATCTCTGTGGCACCAACAGTATCTATTGAGTCCACCCCTTACGCCACTCAGATCTATTCACTTTTCCAGGTAAGTTTTCTCTGTTCACTGACAGCTTCCCTATGATTTTGGTTAGCTCCAATTTCTGGGGAACTTTACAAAGGAAAGTTAGTATGACAAATGCAGTGTTCACTTGTTGGTTCAAAACCTTGGGAGTTTCCCAAATGAAATTTGAAACTGGCTTCTGTTCACAGAGGGCAAGGAGAGGCTGAACAAAGAGACAGACTGCTCCATGTTGGTAGGTGGCAGTTTTAATATGCAAGGAAACTTACACAGGAGGCTTGTCTTGGGCAGATGAAAGATGGGTAGATCTCCACACCTGCCAGCCAGAATCTTAAGAGTTTACATAGAAGCCTTAATGGGGCTCAGTCATGTATCCAGTTCATACGGTGTCAACGACGCAAGGCTGTGTCCTTGAAGCAGCTACTGTGTGGGAAAAATGGGAGCAACACATATTCCAAGGACAGGGGAGGTGGTAAGGAGCCTCCGAGTACCTGGGTCCAGTGCACAGGTCAACTGGAAGTCATATCCTCTCAGTGACCTCTGCCAACACCACTGCTGCTGTTGTTTCCAAGGAGATTGTTGGCATTTATCATCTCTTTCCTCTACCACTTGCCCTAGACTCTCCTCGTCCTCATCTAGCACTTCTGATGGTATAGGTGGCTTGCCTGATAGGATAACTCAGACCCTCCCACCTGAGCCTCTGATTATCATGTCGTTATCAGCCTGTGGTTACTATACTTATCCATTTCCAATTGAAACTGGGCATGCATACACAAAATGATGCCCAGTATATCACTTGAGTGCCAAGCACATTCCTCTCTTTTCCCCCACCCTTTTATACAGTGATAACCCAATATCCACATGATGATCACAACCTCTTAACCCTGCCAATATGGAAACACTTCGACAGTTGGTTCCCTGGCACGAGGAATCCACAGTTGGAACTCTAGATGCACAGAACCAAGAAAATTGTGGGGATGTGAAGCACAAAATCCTCAAATATGTCATCAGGAATGATAGTGAGCACAGTCATTCCTATTTCCACCCCCTTGATTACTGGACTTAATTATTCTAACTATAGCAGACATAGTGGCATAAAATGCTATTAATTTAAGCTGAAACTCATCTTGAAGGACGGTACTCTATTCTCACATGGATTTATCTCTAAGCTGGTGTCTCAGCCATGCCTTCGCAAAGTGTTTCCATTGGTCTATCAGGCAAGTAGATTCTGGGCAGTGCAGTACGTGGTAGGACATAGAAAAACCCATAATTATTGTCCACAGCTGCCCATCTTTGGATGGAAAGCAGTCTTTGGTCCAAGGAATTATTTAGCAGGATCCCATGTCAATAGCTCAAACACTTCAAGTCTTCAAATGGCTGAGAAACTATGGGAAAGAAAGGCAAAACCATAACCAGAGCACTTGTCAATCTTGGCCGGAATGAATTTTGTATTTCTAGGAAGGAAGGGGTTGAATCTAATCAACTTGCCATCAAGTGGCTGAGATTCATTGCTTGGTTTCTTCAAGGGATGGTACCATACCAGGAGGCTTCAGCATTAGACATTTTTTGGCAAGCTGGACATTCTGTAGCAGCAGTAGTTAGATCAGATGTGGTGAGACAAGTAAGACTGAAACTGAAAATTAAATAAAATTTAATTTTATTTAAATTTAAATGATTATATATGATGGCTGCCGTTTTGGACAGCACAATCCTATGTAGTACTCTGGAGTAGGTGCTAGTATAAGTGAAAAGAGCAAGATGGATGACGGTATGCTTTTATGTATGCTACCATTAAATAGGACAGTAAACCATAATATTAAACTAATTAAAAGTTTCCTGTAAAAGGAGGGAGAAATTAGGTTGGAAAGGATAAGGGATAGAAGTAATACTTCTTTGGATATACTTTGTTTTATAGGTTGGACTTTGTAAACATATAATGTTTAAAATAATTATAATTAAAATTTAGGAAACAAGTCTTAAAAAGTGAAATGCAATATAAGACAAACATAGATGTATAACCAGGTGATATAACAGCCATAGAGATAGGAACTATTCCAAATGACTATAAGTCACAGTAGTTTGATTGTACAACTATGTTTTCAGTAATCACAGTTTTGGTGGCAGCATTGGCATTACTACAATCTGTCATGACTACATCTCAAACTATGTGTGTGTGATGTAAGAGAAGGCTAACTTGGTAAAACTTAGACTCAGCAGGGTGTTTGGCATGGAAGAAAAAGACACAGATATAAAATTGATGAGGATAAGCCAAAAGTGTGTATTCTGGAGTTTGAATGAGACATATCTGTATGATTTCATGATGACTTTTTTTTTTTTTTTTTTGCGGTACGCGGGCCTCCCTCTGCTGTGGCCTCTCCCGTTGCGGAGCACAGGCTCCGGACGCGCAGGCCCAGCAGCCATGGCTCACGGGCCCAGCCGCTCCGCGGCACGTGGGATCCTCCCAGACCGGGGCGCGAACCCGGTTCCCCTGCATCGGCAGGCGGGCTCTCAACCACTGGGCCACCAGGGAAGCCCACGAATTATAATTTTTGAATAAAAGAATATCAGAGCAAACTTGGAGATCATAAGCCAATAACCCATTTTACAGATCAAGTATCTGAGTGAGGCCTTTCTCCCTATTTCTAAGACATCATCCACAAAGCTATGGTAGGAAGATGTCTCCATCAGAGTCGAATGTTGGTTCTAAAGAACATTGCACGTGGGAACCCTTTTTCCAACATGGCGGAAGGTCTGTTTTTATTATCACTGCTGCATACTGAGTTCTTGTCCTAACCTTGGGGTGTATTGGAAAAACATTTTATTTTCCTTCTGCTCTATGAATTGACAGGCTTTTCTTTAGCAAATATTTTTATGGCTCATATTCCTTACAATGAGGAAGTTACCAAGGTGGGATGCAAATGTATAAACCCTTGCCCAAACCCGTTTGAGGCTGTATGGAGGAAGAAAAGGACTCTGCTAAACAAGAGAAAAGTAGTTGGGTTGGAGGTGGGGGGTGTGTGGGGAAGGGTGGGGTATGAGGCTTGATTAGGAAAGAAGTCCTGCAGAGAGCTCCGGAGTATTCTGGAGACTATTGTGTCCAGGACAGGTTGGGGGTAAGGGTACTGATCGTGGGTTAAAAGTTCACAGATGATTCACCTGACACTATAAACACATGTGTTGGATGAATGAATACAGCAACATTCCAGGCAGGACAGAACAGAGATGGGAAAGTAAAACATTATAAAACTTCTCACCCGGCAAAGGCAGAAACCCTTATGGAATTAAGGCTAAAAGGCCTTAATAAAAGGCTCTTAAGCTCATACGTGAAATTAAGTAAGCTACGGATGACAAACCCTTTATAATCTCAAAGACGTTTGACAAATCTTAAATTATTCATAATAAAAAAGAAATCAAGCCATTAGCTTTGCTTGCAAGAACACAATGTTTTCTATGAGAAGACTACTGTCGGCCAGACCCCTTTTAGAATGAGGGGTACAATTCTTAATCTCAAAATAAATGTGGAAGCATATTTACCAAAGAAAGCAGAGTTGATTAAGTCAGAACCAACTACAGTGAGCTCCACAGGAGTGTTTAAATCCTTGGATCGCTCTGTAGCTTTCTGTTGCTCAGTTTCCTCGTATATAAAAAGGTATAGCAACATATAGATCTCCTAAGATTGCCATCAGAGTCAAAACAAATAATGCACGCACAGCAGACTCCTCTGCTATCCCAAAACACCTCCCTTCTACTAAAACAGCAGAGTTGAATAGTTGCGACAGAGACCTATGACCCCAAATCCTAAAATATTTACTATCTGGCCCCTTATAAAAAAAAGTTTGCTGACGCCAATCTAAAACAGTAAGAGTAAGTAAGTCCTTTCACTTCAAGGACTCACCAAGTGCCTAAAATTCTGAATTGCCTCCTATTTAATCTTAGCAAGAATGTAGGGATAAATGCTGAATCAAGTTTACCTAATTAACCTAGAGCCTTTATTCTCTTGGAGACCATAATTCATATTTGAGGAGTAATCCCAAGGATGCACTAACCCTAAGGCTGTCCAGGTTCCAGTACATAAGAAGTTAGAGATCAGAAAGCTACATCCCTTGATTACTTTGCTTTATGTCTTCATGGCAATTCCTTACAGAACTATAATTTGAAATGTTGACCTCCGTCCCACAAGGAACAATTTTGCATCTTAAATAGAACTCATGTTCAAGTACTTGTCCATTATATTCTGACATATTCTTTTGGGGATCTATGTTAAAAGGCCACTTTAATTGTCTCTCTACATGTGACAATAAGACAATGTCAGAAATGTATGGATTGTATTTCTACTTGTAATAAAGTTGTATTGAATTCAATATTAGAGACAACTTAGTTCTTCCTGGTAAATTCTTATACTTTTTAGTGTGATGAGAGCTGTATAATTCTGCACACTTCCTTGTTTATTTCTGACCTATGGGAAGACAGATGGATAAATGACTTGGAAGCAGTGAGCTAGCTGAACCTGAGGCTTCCCCTTCCCTTAGAAGCTCAAATTAAATTCCCAGAAGGTTGTCAGGTGCTAGTTACTGGCAAACTGATCTTTCTCCACCTACAAAGCTGCTCTTATGTTCATCTCATAACAAGAGAGAACAGTAATGAGGCAGGTCCCTTGCCTGGAGCAAAGGCCTATGGGATGTCCAGCCAGACCCAGCCCAAGGCTACCACTGCACCATGCTTCAGAGATCACAGGGGACCCGCTGACCCTTCTGCCCATGAGTTAAAGCCAGCACCTAGTGATACTGCCTGGTCTCTTGAGCCCTTTTACGAGGAAACTCAGCACTAAATTCTGTGGCAAAATACCCAAGGGCTCATGGGCTTACGATGTAAACATTTCAACAGGCATTATGGTTCTTATTTTTCCTTTTTTTAAATCATTACTTTAATGGTCCTATTATGTCTATTATGATAAGCTAGTTCAAATCCTTTTGGGAAGTAAATAGAGTATAAATAATAAATAAGTGAAATAAATAAATTCCTCTCCTTTGCCCAGCATATACTGTATACTTTGGAGGACATGAAAAAACATCACTGCTCTCCAGGAGATTTCAATATCAATTGGGGGATGAGAAATACACTTGTTAAACCAACTAGAGAATATCTTAAGACTACTTATCATTTTTACTGCCAACTGTCTGATACAGACTACCTATTATAGAGATTCAGAAAAAGGTGGGTTCAATATAAACAGAATTAGTCAAAGAAAGCTTCCTATATGGGATGAGATACATTCCATGTAATGTCACATCTCTAGCTCCAAGCTCCCCACCAGTGTGCCAAATAGATACTGATCCCTTCTTGCCCCAGGGTAGCTGAGAAGGTGTGAAGCAGCAAGGGTAGCATCTGGCTGGGAGCAGCCTGCTCTGAGCTTGGAACAGCCCTCAATTTTACCCTGGTGGGTCACATCAACATTATCATTTTCCTTGTGTGAAAAGCAGTCTCATGATAGGGTCTAGGGAAAATGGAACTATTTTACTGTATTAATTTCAGCTTCTCATATCTGATTACATTCAGTAAAATTTCCTTTAAATGAAATTCAGCTAATCTGAATCTTTCTGACTCAACTGGTTGGCTTTGCAAACAGTTTCCAAAAATTTACAGTCTCATAAAATCAGTCACTGTGCCTATTCGCTAGAAGCAATTTTGGCCAACTAAATAGTTCATTAGTTCATCCCCTGTGGGTATTCAATAGTTCATTGTTGCTCCCATAAAAATAATCTCTTTGCTTCCCACTACTATGCAGGCTAGCTTACTTTCCACGATGGTTGACATGCCCATATATGTACATATATATATATAAATTTTTTATATATATACTATCTGTATGTACATGTGTCTGCAAATAACACCTTATATCACTAAAAAAGAGGAAAATACACTTTGATTTATTATCATCAAGCTTCCACCTTCACATTGGCCAGTTCAGGCAAAAGTTCAAGTTCTTTCAGTGAATGGATTCTTAATCATTTTCCTTACACAAACAGTATGTTTACATCATAGAACTGAAAGTCAGTGAAAACCAAGTAACAGAAAAATTCCAAATGTTCTTGGTTGGCCATGTTAAGAATCCACAAACACGAGAAAGTAACTGACAATTTAGAAAAAGAAAATGGAGAAATAAGGGGACAAAATGAAATAACTCTATGTTGCAACAATGTTCTGAGTACCAAAGACTTCAATGGCAAGGAAGGGACTCTAGAGGTAGCTTCCTAGAGTATTATCCAGCCCTTCAGGCATGCGCCAAAGACCCTTCAAAGGCGAACCCAGTGACAGCTTTCAGCTGAAGCTGCCTGGTGAGGTGTCCTTAATGCATCCCCTGTGAATGCTTCGAAGTTCACATCCTATACAAATGCAGAAGTGCTTTTGTTTCTTTCCTTATTTTATATAAATTTCATATATTAAAAAAAAAAACCACATAATATTCTGCAGTTAACTCCAACTTCCTATAAGTGAATTTTCTACAGTCAATAGAAAACACCAACTCCCAAGTATTCAACTGTTATTGGGTTCTTTATGTCTACAATGAAGCCTAGATGAGGGGCTGGCGAACTTTTTCTGTAAAGGACCAGGTAGTAAATATTTAGGCTTTGTGGACAATACCTTCTGTATTGCAATTATTCAACTTTTCTGTTACAAGGGGAAAGCAGCAACAGACATTACATTAACAAGGGCTGTGCTCCAATAAAACTTGATTTATGGACACTGACGTTTGAATTCCACATAATTTTTACATATCACAAAATACTACTCTTTTGATTTTTTCAACCATTTTTTAAATTTATTTACTTATTTATTTATTGGCTGCATTGGGTCTTCGTTGCTACGCGCAGGCTTTCTCTAGTTGTGGTGAGCGGGGGCTACTCTTCATTGTGGTGCGCGGGCTTCTCATTGTGGTGGATTCTCTTGTTGCAGAGCATGGACTCTAGGCTTGCAGGCTTCAGTAGTTGTGGTGCACGGGCTCAGTAGTTGTGGCGCACTGGCTTAGTTGCTCCATGGCATGTGGAATCTTCCTGGACCAGGGCTGGAACCTGTGTCCCCTGCATTGGCAGGTGGATTCTTAACCGCTGCGCCACCAGGGAAGCCCTGCTTCCGTGTCTTGGCTATTGTAAATAGACGCGCAGGCTTTCTCTAGTTGTGGTGAGCGGGGGCTAATCTTCGTTGCGGTGCGCGGTCTTCTCATTACGGTGGCTTCTCTTGCTGGGGACCACAGGCTCTAGAGCGCACGGGCTTCAGTAGTTGTGGCTCGCGGGCTCTAGAGTGCAGGCTCAGTAGTTGTGGTGCACGGGCTTAGTTGCTCCGCGGCATGTGGGATCTTCCCGTACCAGAGATTGAACCCATGTCCCCTGCATTGGCAGGCGGATTCTTAACCACTGCACCACCAGGGAGGTCCTCAACCACTTTAAAATATAAAAATTTTCTTATCTGTGAGCTGCACAAAAACAAGCTGTTTGGAGCCTGATAGATATGGTTTGCTGACCGCTGGCTGGATCATTGATTTTTAATGTGTGGCTCATAAACCATGTTGGTGAGTGAGAGAGGGGTGTTTGGAGCCCAGAATTATTACAAGGAATCTTCAAACGAAGCAATGTCTCTAAAGAAATGACCTTCTTCTGTACTTACTATATATTTTTCAGATGTATGTACATTCAACTTAAATTAGCAAAATAAAAATCGTGGTACCTTCAAGCAAGTTAACAAGGTGCGCGGAGCGCCTCAACCACTGGCCCAGCCGCAACCTCCTGACCATGTTCCTCGTCCACTACGCGCAAAGGTTTTGTCTTGTGGTTGATAGGCATGCTGATAAACATCCGTTCAGATCACATCCTAAGGAACCTCAGGAAACCAGGGGAGACTGGATATAAAATACCAAGGGGGGGGCTTGTTAATACGTCACTGCAGCCAACCACCTGGGAGAAGTCGTCGAGTGGTGCGGCTACGCGCTCTCCAGCGGGTCCATCCAAGGCCGGGCTTTTGTTGTGTTCACCTTCTGTGTCCTGTTCACCAGGGCTCAGCAGTATCACCAGTGGTACCACGAGAAATTTGAAGACTATGCAAAATTCCGAAAAATTATGATTCCACTTTTGTTTTAAGTTCGTTGTCAATGGGGTTATCTTCAACTTGAAGCTTTTCAATCATGTTTCTCTCAGGATGATATAAATGAATTTATGTCTCTGTGATTTTTCTGCTACTTCACCTTTTTCAAGATTTGCTCTAGGATTTTTTTCCACTAGCAAATGTGTAAGCTACCTAATAACAGTCTAATCAAACTGAAATTGCAGGTTGAAGTATGATGCTGCATACCAGGTCACAGATCTGGAACTCTGTAATTGCAACTTGACCCTCCTCTGATTTTGGGTTTGCCTCTATGGACCAAAACATTCTCTACCCCTTGCGCAACCCCCTACAGCAATGGGTTTAAGGTCAAAGGTGACGTTGTCCCCTCCCCCTATGGAGGCGTGTTCTGTCTTCATGTCCCTCTCATCCCAATAGGTCCGAGAGGCCTGGTCCCCACAGTGTACTCACCACAGCCTCTCACTGTTGGGGGCTAGGCAGGCGGAGAAGTTGGGTGTAGGGAGAGGAGAGGCCCAGCGGAGGCCAGTGCAAATGGCCTCTGGCACCTGCTCCAGCCTGGTCTACGAGGTGACTTCACTGGCAGGACAGGGCACTGGAGGCATCCTTAAGGAGCAAGCTGCTGGGTCCCCCATGAAACGGACTTCTTGGAGGTCCTCAGCTGGGAGCACGGAGGTGCTGCAGGGCAGCCCTCCCATCTCTGGTCACTCGTCATGAGCCATTAGGAGTCTCTGGCTTGGGATGGTTTTTCTTCCTCCTTCTAGGTAGAATTAGAATTTTTAAAAAGCACTTTTTCCTTTTAAGTACATCTCAATATTGCAAAACTATAATTTGAAGCAGAATTTCTTATTTTAGATGCACTCAAAACCTTCATGGAGATGAATGACAGCAATAAAATATACTACTTATTGCCAGATATGTAAAAGAAATCTCCCCATTGGAAGGCTACTGAGTCTCTTGGTCCCTCTGTGAAAATCCAATGAACACATGGTACAGACTCCTCCTCTCCTGGGACAGCACTACCTCTATTGCTCCCACGTTTGCAGGTGTGGGAACCGAGCAAGGTGTAAGTGGAGAGAGTCCATGTTCGCTAATGATGCTGGGTGGCAGAGGCCTCCAGGACACGTCTGACGTTGTGGTCTGTATGTTCTCCGACCGACTGCCACCTTTGGGTAGGGAGCAGGCCCTCCTGCCCCCTGGGCCCCTGGGCACCCCATCGGCTCCCTCCCCCCTTCTCCTGGTTCATCTTCCCAACCAGGGGCTCGCTCCCCATGAGTTTTCATGTAGAAACTGTTCTTGGTGTTAGTGGTTTTTAGAGTCCCTTACGGTTTTAGAATTACCCGGAAAACTCTTCCTGATGTGGTTGTACTTCATTTTTAACTAAAAATTGAATGCTTTTGTGGGGAAATTTTATGATCAAATAAACTTCGGCCCTTTTTCTGACTGAATTAATTACTTGAAACCATAAAACAATAAATATTTAGGATCTCCTCCAGAAAACTCAAAAATGTGAGCAAGTCTTGACTGATTTGGGCCCCTGGGCTCTGGAAGGTGTACCTGGCCAGAAAGATGCTTGTCTGAGAGCTAGAGATACTCACTGTGATTTTTACTTCTGTTGGTGCTTCTTTTTTATTTGAGTGACCAAAAGTTTGGGTTAAGTGGGGATTTGATGCATGGTTACTACTTCACTAGCATGCACTGGGTAGATGATTGACATAAGAAGAGGTCTTGCTCTATCTTGTCTGCCTGTCTTCTCTTTGCTAAAAACTGTAACTAGCAAATTATGACAATTTGTTATTGTGTTAGTTATAATAATTAAGGAGATTAATAAAATTACTGTTAAAAGTTTAAAAAAACAAGATAGTCAAACAGATTTTAACCCACCTATTCCTAAGAGTGGCTGTTTTACTACTGTTTTACTACTACACTGAGAGTACAGTAGTTCCAGTCTTTAAAACAAAATGAGGCACAAATGAAAGAATAAAGATGAATGGAAGGAAAAAGGAAGAAAGGAAGGAATGAAGAGATGAGTGAGGGAGGGAATGATGGAGGGAGAAAAAAGATCTGAACAAGGCAAGAGAAAGCAAGACATAAAGAGGGTGAACTTATTAGAAAAAGATACCAAACAATTACAAGAGAAGTAGAGAGAGACGGCCATTTTGTAAAATAAAGCTCTCGTATGTTTGGAGTGATGCTTCCTAATCTTTCCAGTACAGATAAAATCATAACATTAAAGAAACTAGACAATAGAGTCACAAGTACCATTAATTTCATAAGTACACTTTTTAAACCTAAATTCCTTCAATCACATGCAAAACCTCAAAGGGTGTCAGGAATGCCAGCCTTTGTGTCAAATGCAAACTTTTATGTTTGGGGAGAAAAAAAGTAATAAACTGAAAGGACTTGGGGTGCTAGAAAGATTATAATTATGTTAATAACATGATAATAAGTTAATAGCCGTGATAGGAGTAAGAACTAACATTGATAGAGGTCCGCTTTGGTATCTCATTGAATAGATGCAGTTAATTTGGCAAGTTTAGAGAGAAAAAAGCATATCTGGATACTTGAAAAATTAAAAACATGATATTTACAGAGAAACCTAATTACAGATGTGTTTGATTATGGCCACTGCAATTTATTATGTAATTAAATTACTAGCCAAAAGACCTGAAATCCAGCTGTGAACAAATATGCTAAAATTTAAGTATATATCAAAAACCAATAACATATGAATTTATAATGTCATATAATTTATTGCATGTTACCACATAATCAGATACTAATAATTTAATCTTAATCTTTAAAATGTCTAAATATAATTTATACTAATTGTATGGTGTCTATATATTGAAAGAATACATATGTATGTGTGTGTGTGTATGTCTTTATTGGTTTCCACTGTACAAACAAAATCTAATATTATAAAAATGAAAAACTAACTTGTTAAGAACAAAAATATTGAGAGAATGAAAAAATTAGAAAGAAAAAGAGAGAAAAGAGAAACAGAGAGGTGAAGAAGGCAAAAGAACAAAAAGAGTAGGACCAGCAGGAGAAGAAATGAAAAAAGAAGACTGGATGTTTGGGGCCTGATGAGGCACGGAAGAAGTATTGCTATTTCACGCTTTCAAGCCAATAATTCTGGAGAAGAGGTGTGACCAGCATGATTATCTATGAAGAATTAAAGAGGGTTTGAACACAAATAGTGTTTTCAGACACTTCACTCCACAAACTCAGTTCTGAACCTTCTATTAAGATTCCTTTGAATACAAGGCTCTGGTACACTCAGTGGCGAGGAAGAAAAATTTATGATGGAAGAAATTTATCTTAAGACATGGTGGGGAGGTAGGAGGGATGCTGCCATACTATTTACAAATGATGCTTCCAGACCTCTGTTGTCGTAACAAGTAAACGATATGGATTTCACCCTTCTATTTAGAATGTACTGTTTTAAAATAGCATAGGTAACATGCATGTTTTCAATAAAGGTATTTATTCCTTTCCTTTCCCATCCTTGTCCCTTTTCTGTGCTATTTACTAACAGCAGCTGTCAGTAAACTGACTAGTTGTCCCCTTAATATACATTCTCCTTTCTTTTATAGTAAGAGAAGTTTCAGCAGGGGACTCTGTCACATAGCTGAAGACAGTATTTCCCAGTCTTCCTCACTGCCAGATGTGGTCATGTGACTAGGTTCTGGCCAATAGAACATGAGTGGAAATGACTGCAATTTCCGGGATCCACCTTTCAAAAGAATAATGTATTATCTCTCTCCTCTTTTACTCCTTCCAAGTTCTTCCCTTTTCTTGAAAGCCCTGTGATGGCAGAAGCTAGAGCAACCCTACTTCTTCCTCATGTCTATCCCCATTACTGTACTTTATATTTTTCCCATAGCAAGAATTGCCTTCTAATAACATCATGCATGAAATTATAACTAAAAATATATATTAGTTACTCATCAGATTCACTGTTGTCAGTCTTCTATAGGAAAGAGCAGAGTTATTTCTTTTTTCTGTTCTGTTTCCCTAGCACCTAAAACACCTTAAGATACATAGAATGTACTCAATAAATAACTGTTGAATAAATTAATATTCATACAAAGAGAATCAGGAGAGCTTGTAAAATTAGAAATCTACAGATACTCTTGAAATCTCTGGCAGCAACATGTATTTGAGATTATTACCATACCACTAAATAAATTGTTTTAGATCTTTGCCTAAATACTGTTTCTTGACATGCCTACTATGTAATTTCTGTTTCTGACTTTTTGCTTGCTTGTTGGTTATGTATCAATATTAAGACAGTATAAAGAAAAAAGGGAGAAAAGACATAAATTAGTTAAAGGATTTTTTTTTTTCTTTCAATCAAGGCCCACAGGAGAAAGCAAACTGGGATTTCACACAAATAAAACACAAAGGATTTTTTTGTTGTTGTTTTTCCTTTCTTTGTTCTAGACATAAAAATATATAAACTATTAGATTCTGGCTTTGGGAATTAAGCACAGAAACTTTAAACTTTCTTTAGTAAATACGATAAATAATATATTTGCTTCAGTGCATTGTGTAACTATTTTAGGGGTGTGAATTTGGACACAGAAGAAAAGGAAAAGGAAAAATATGAAAAGAAATGAAGGAGGGACTCCCCAGGTGGCACAGTGGTTGAGAATCCGCCTGCCAATGCAGGGGACACCGGTTCAATCCCTGGTCCGGGAAGATCCCACATGCCGTGGAGCAACTAAGCCCATGTGCCACAACTACTGTGCCTACACTCTAGAGCCTGCAAGCCACAACTACTGAACCCATGTGCTGCAACTACTGAAGCCCACATGCCTAGAGCCTGTGCTCCAGAAAAAAGAGAAACCACCGCAATGAGAAGCCCGTGCACCACAACGAAGAGTAGCTCTCCACTCACCACAGCTAGAGAAAGCCCGTGCGCAGCACCAAAGACCCAACGCAGCCAAAAAACAAAAAACAAAAACAAGAAATGAAGGAAAATGAAAGTAAAGGAGAAATATATTTATAATAGGCAAGCAAACAGTGATATTAAAAGAAGACATATTTATACATATTACTTACAGAAAACTATTTCTATTTCATTTATATATGTAGAAATATAAAATTAAAACATAACAGAAAGAAAAATATAAGTATTAGAAATAGAAATCTGAAAATAATATAAATATAAATGAATAATTAAAACACAAATAAAATAAATATGTTATATAAATAAATATATGCAAACATATACAATATATAAACAAAAATATACAAACATAAAATAAATACATAATAAATATAAATAAATCTAAAATATGTAAGTAAAATAGAAAAATATTAAAAAATAAAAAATAAAATTAAAAAGAAACAAAATAAATCCTCATTTATTTTAGACTGCCACATTGTGCTCTATAGCATGGTAATTCTATAATTTCTTCAGTCATTGCATGACAAATACTTTAGTGAAAATCCCTTTGCATGCCTCTGTTTTCTATAAAAGTTGTCAGGAATTGGAGATACTGAGTCATAGATTATATGCAATTTTTAAAACTTAGCAGGTACTATCAAAATTACCCTTTACTGTCAGAACTCCTATTGGAACAATCATTGAAAAGCACTTAAAGACTAAGCATTGCATACCTCTAGAGGTTACTACCCTACTAAAAGACACACTATACAACAGTTAGCTCCATTTCATTAGGAAAAGTTAAGTCAGGAAGAAATAATTGGTTTCTTTCCACCTTCTAGGATTAGGAACAAGTAGGCTTCAACCATTCATTGAAAAAATATTTAGGGCCTGTTGTTGACCAAGCACTATTCCAATTATTGAGGATAATATAATGAATAAAACACAGTTCCTGACAACAGGGTATTTACATTCTAGTTAGAAAGAGCAGTCAATAAATAAACGACTGAGTATATACTATGTGACATGGTGACAGGCCCTGTGGAGAAGTATAACCCTGGGTAATGCTGCTGGAATGCAAGGCTTAGAATTGTATACAGGGTGGTCTAGGCTTTTTTTGATAAGATGGCACATAGATAAGATGGCACATTCTGAAGGATGTGAGAGAATAAAGCATATGAGTATCTGTGGGAATGGGCCTGCAGAGAACAGAAACAGCAGCAAAGCCAGTGTGGCTGGAGGCAGGGATAGGGGGAACAGGTTGAAGACGAGGTCAGGGGTTGCAGGGGACCTTGATAAGGTCTCTGAGTTTTACTCTGAGTAACAGGGGATGTTTGGAGAAGAGGAGTGACATGACCTACCTTTAAAGGCAGCTGTATTGAGAGTAGAGTCTAAGAGAGAAGGATAGAAGGAGGGGCCCAGTATCCCAACTATTGCAATAAGCGTGACCAGGGATGGCAATGGCTGGAACTGGGAGGGGGCAGTAGCATGGTGGAAGTGGTCGGGTTCTTAATTCCAGTCAAATTCTCTTCCTTCTTTCTCTTCCTGTGCATCAGTTTTTATAATAAATGCACAGAATATTTTTATACACACAAGAGATGCAGATCAAAATATGTACCATAAGCAATACTCAGTGATAAATGAACAAGTGAAACGAAGTTTTCCATAGAGTACCCTTTTATTGTCTTAGAGTAGACAGATGCAAAACCAGGCAACAGGTAGACCTCAAAGATCAATCATCCCAGTTTCTTAAAATCAAGCCTATGTTGTTTTCTGCCTGAAAAAGGCCAAGTAATATTCCTTTTATTTCCTTACCAGACTTATTAAAAGATGTGTTCCCTTCTCAGCATGCAGTCAAGAGCAATGTTTATGGATGGTAGCTGCTAAGGACAAAGTGAGTCTTTGGACAGTGATTTATTAATTCTATAGTGCCAAAAGTCCCACAAATAATGACCATGGAACACAAATGAATGTTTAATTTTATTAGAAGGTTTGACCTGTGTCGATATCTCCCCTGAGAAGGATTTACATTGATAGTTGATGGTGGTGATGGGGTGTGTGTGTGTGTGTGTGTGTGTGTGTGTGTGTGTGTGTGTGTGTCTAAATAACCACCCCTAAGTATTAAAAATACTCCCCAAATGGCAGTTTTTTGTTGTGTTTTTTTTTTTACTATCACAGTAAGCAGACATTACTTTGAAAAGTAATTTGTCTTCAGTTAATTATAGTACTTTCTTTTTTCAAAAAAACCACTGAACTGGACATATTCTGAAGGACCAATAGGCTTAATATAGTGAGCCATCAACTATTTAGATCCCTTTGTTTTCAATCTATGCAGTGACTCTGGAGGGGGAAAAAATAAAACAGGACTATGCACTTCAACAGCTCTAGAGAAAGGCTTCTCCCTCTCTGTTAATTTCTCAGGGTAGGACAAGGGCCTGTTTTTGTCCCAGACTACTTCCTCTGGATCTTATGAAAATGGCTAATATTTATTGAGCATTTATTATAGGCCTGGTATTGTCCTAAGACTTAACATAAATTAGCTCATTGGATTATCACAATAATTATGATTAATACCATGTTAGATTTGGAAATTGCAGCCAGAAAGGTTAGGCAACTTTCCCCAGGTCTCCCAATGCAGTGGGCAGTGTGTAGCTCTCAGTGCGATTGCAGAGACCCCCTCACCCATTATACCACACTCCTTCCCACCCACATTTAGAAAATTACTCGTCAAGGTTCTTGCAAACTATAGCACATCATTATTTCTGGTTTCATATCTCCTGTTCAACTTTATCCTTCAGCTTTCAGACTCACTGCTAGGGTCCTTCCACCTTGACTTTAACAGTATGTCATTCAATTTCTCTCATTTTTTGAACCATAATAATTCACTTGGTAGAGAACATATTAAAAATCAGCATGTTGCTGACAAGGAGCTATAGACCTTGAAGGGGCTGTATCTTCCTGTTTGTGACTCCATCTAATCTGAACCGGCAACAAAATTCATAGAGCGCAACCAGTCTCATTTTTTTCTCAGTAGCCCATCCAATAAAGATAAAAATGCAAATCATTTGATATGTGTGGATATACACATAAATAGAATTTTTCAACTCCCCATTTCCACCTCAGCCCCCCCTTTTACCATAATGACAGCTGCTAAGCTTTCCCCATCATGTGGGATATTCATTTTCATCAGGTCTATTTCTCTCTGAACTTGTCTTTCATGGATGAGGACCTAATTACCCTTAGATCCTGTTATTCTCTTGTCTTGTGTATGTCAGCTGCTCTAATGACCCCACGGCGACAGGAAAAAGATAATTAAGATCACTGGAGAGAAGTGCAAATAAATAGGAAGAGACCAAAAAGCTACTGTGGCACATAGGAAGCTGAAAGTCAGATGTTTTAAGGGAATTCATTTTTGGTTATCAGGACCTGCTTTCTAGAGTACTCATAATTTTATATCCTCGTGTGTTTCTTTTCAGTCCTCATCTACATTGTTTGGCCTGGTGAAAGGAATATGGCCTAGGGAAACAGAAAGACTTTTTTTAAGAGAGGATCTGTCACAACTTAGATGTGTGATCCCAAGCAACTTATTTAACTTACTTCAGCCCTAGTTTTTTCATCTATAAAATGGAGATAATCACACATACAAAAATGGTTGTTTTAAAGAGTAGATTAAGTAAGGTATAATCTAGGACAGAGACTGGAACATAGTGTGCATAAATGCAAACATATACATGCTTAGTAGACATAGATAACCGCTCCCCTTCCCTGTTTATGTTCGTACACCTAATATTTAATATGGATTTATAATGATCATAACATATATATATATAAAAATTTGAACATGCTGTCTACAGAAAAGTAAATTTATTAGCAGTGAGTATATATCCATAGACAGAAAGAAATGATTTGAAGGATTAGTTCACTTCTTGTTTAATAAAGAGAGATTAAAAAATACAGCAAGCCTGAAAATGCCGTACTTCAAAATGAGAAGTTTAATATTATTTCAGAAGAATTTCATTAAGTTCTAATAATCAACAAATATAAATTAATACACGTGGATGTCAAGTCTAATTCTAGGCAAGTTGAAGAGATACTATAAGCTTTAATAAAGTTTTCACATCCTGAATTGATTTCCAATAAAACTAATTTTTAGCAAAATACATCTTTTATTTGGTTTCTCACTGTTTATTCAGTGATATTTCCCCTTGGCAAGAAATATTTCCAGAAAGATCGCCAGTGAATGCTAAAATGAGGTGAAAGTTCTTCTTTGCTTCAGTTAGAAGCCCTTTCATGACAATACCTACTTTATTTGCTTTTTTTTTTTTTTTTTTTTTTTTTTTTTTTTTTTTTTTGCGGAGCGGCCATGGCTCACGGGCCCAGCCGCTCCGCGGCACGTGGGATCTTCCCGGACCGGGGCACGAACCCGTGTCCCCTGCATCGGCAGGCGGATTCTCAACCACTGCGCCACCAGGGAAGCCCTTATTTGCTTATTAAACGTCCTATAGGCATGTGAATATTTAATAAGTGTGCCCCACAACAGTGAAAGGTCTCCTTTTTGTTTCAACCAAACCTACCACTCTTTCCTTTCAGAAATGAAATGCATTCTTTGCTAACACTTCTCGGACTAACCACGAAACGGTGGGCAAGTTACTCAACGACGAACCACTTACGTTCCTCCTCTACAAAACAAGTTTAGAGTTTTCTCTATGATCCTCCCAATTTTTTTTCACACTTATTAAAAAGATATTAGACAATTATTTACTCTGTACAGAGTACTGAACTAGGACTCAGAAGAGGGAGAGAAACAGACGAATACACACGGCCCTTCCCCAAAGGATTTATAACCTGTGAGGTCTATCATCAAGGAAGTCAGGCTCCATCTATGGGTCAGTCCTCTTCTTGTAAAAGAATGAAGTTGGGTCTCGGAGACTCAGTGCTCTCACTGACCACTTATGACCAGCTCATAAATTGACAGCAGGTGAGAATGTGGGTATGACTTACTTTCTCTAATCACTATAACCAGGAAAGAAAAGCAGTGCTCTTATACCACTAATTGACATCTTTTGGTTTCTTTACGAAATGGAGATTACAACACTTCTGACATATAATTATTGCTTCAGATGACTTTGATTACAGCTTGAATAACCACCTTTAGTGGTGCAGCAACCTTTAGGTTGCTCGATTGTCACATTGGATCATCTTCCCTGGATGATATCCCGCTTGGGTTTGGAACTCTCTATTTTCAGCAGTTTTGAGTAGAGGAACGTTGACTTCTGCGTGGTGATGTGCCTTCTCAGTCCTATTATTCCTTTGCAGAGTTTGCTTGCAGTTTTCATTTCACCTTCTTTATTTCTGAAGTTTATGATAACCTTGCTTTTCTTTTTAATTCTCTAGGATTCATTTCTTCACACATTTTTTAAGACACTTTTTTTAAAATTAATTAATTAATTAATTTTTTATTTTGGGCTGTGTTGGGTCTTCGTTTCTGTGCGAGGGCTTTCTCTAGTTGGCGGCAAGCAGGGGCCACTCCTCACAGCGGTGCACGGGCCTTTCACTGTTGTGGCCTCTCGTTGCGGAGCACAGACTCCAGACGCGCAGGCTCAGTAGTTGTGGCTCACGGGCCTAGTTGCTCCGCGGCATGTACGATCTTCCCAGACCAGGGCTCGAACCCGTGTCCCCTGCATTAGCGGGCAGATTCTCAACCACTGCGCCACCAGGGAAGCCCCTCTTCACACATTTTTAAATAATGAAAGGTGGAAGCTATCCTTTCATTTCCCAATCTTGAACTCCTTCAAACTTCAAACTGTGTTTTAAAATTAAAATGACTTATTTTTCTATCACATAAAGCGGAGTGAGTGCTTTTTATTCACAGCTTTACAGAAGTTACCATTATTTTACTTTTCTTACTTCTGTCTTTGAAATCTTTGAAATGTCCTTGCAATTTCATATGGAGACAAGAATAAAGTAAAGATTGAAACAAAAGCAGCCTCTTTGCTGATCTTGAATATCTAGAGGGAATTTCCACTCTGTGGCACAAAAATCTTAATTCCTATCAAATTTCTATTTCTGGGAAAATACTAATTTCAATAACAGAACACAGAAATATCATGTAAATATTTGAGAGGGGAGGCTATATCATGAACATTTCTCTAATACATTTCACTTTGTCAGTTGATTTATTTAAAACTGGAATTTACGCCATTATAACAAAAATATGGAGCTTCAAAAGCAGGAAAATCTTGATACCTATTAATGTCACAAAACCTGATTCTAACTCCTTATGTAACCAAAGAAAAAGAAATTGTTTTACAAATTTACAGGTGTCTAATATGTTCATTGCATTTCTATAATTTCCTCTTTTAAAAAGACTTTTATCATTTTCTTTGTTTCACTTATATATGTTCTTTTAACATTCACTGCCTGCTTTTCCTCATCAGTGCCTAACCAGGTCTTGGTCCTCCATATGACCCATCCAAGATCTTGGAGATAAGCTGAGCTCTAAAATGTCTTGTATCTTATAGAAGACGAACTTATGGTTACCAAAGGGGAAAGGGGAGAGGGATAAATTAGGAGTTTGGGATTAACAGATGCACACTACTATATATAAAATAGATAAACAACAAGGACCTACTGTATAGCACAGGGAACTACAGTTAAGTCCCAAACATAAGAACGAGTTCTGTTCCGAGAGCATGTTTGGTTAAGTCCAATTTGTTCGTTAAGTCCAACAAAGTTAGCCTGGGTACCCAGCTAACACAATCAGCTATACAGTACTGTACTGTAATAGGTTTATAATACTTTTCACACAAATAATACATAAAAAACAAACACAAAAAATAAAGAAAACATTTTTAATTTTACAATACAGTACCTTGAAAAATACAGTACAGTACCAGCTACATCACCACTGCTTTTACACTTGCTTCTGGACATCCTGGGCTTGAAATAAAGATCTGTACTACTGTACTCTATACGGTACTGTGCAGTAAAGTACACAAAAGCACAATGACATGTAGAGGATGCATGCATGTGACAATGTACGCCAGACACGTGAACTAACTTACATGATTGAACATGTAAACACACATTCGCATCTTTGAAAGTCCACAACTTGAAGGTTCGTATGTAGGGGACTTACTGTATATTCAATATCTTGCAATAAACTATAATGGAAAAGAATCTGAAGAAATACATATATATTTTTTGAACCACTTTGCTGTACACCTGAAACTAACACAATATTGTAAATCAACTATAGTTCAATTAAAACAAGATTTAGAAAACAAAGAAAAAGTAAAATGGCTTGTGTCTTGTCCAAGATAATCTCTTGGCAATATACATGCATACTTGACATCAGCATTCAATGTCATATATTAACCAGTCTACAAAACATAATATTGACCTCTTTGTAAGAAAATGCATCACACAACTTTCATTATCCTAATTGTTCAACTGTCACCAAACATTCCAATACAGAGGACTTTAGGCCACAGATGACATACCCCATAAGCCAGACCTCACCACCCATGGGGGCTCTGTGTCGGAGCACAGCTGCCATTCTTCTGATCTCCACCCATTCCTGCTGGGGCCACGCCTCCCCCAGGCTGCATCGTGAGGGAACTAACAGAGGTGCAGGCTGCAGAGATAGGGACTTCTCTAATGGTCAGCTTTCACTCCAGGTCTCCCCTTCAGCTTGGACAACACTTTCTTAAAACACTGCCGCGGTCTGAGACTCTTCCCACCCAACTCTCCTTTCTTCCCCCTTCTCTTTCCAGGGTGTCAGACCCTCCATTTCAGTCTGGAGTTCCTCCCTGCCTGTGCCCTCCCCCCTTCCCCGCCCCCCGCACCTTATTGGTCACAGGCATTTCTTCAATAAATCTCTTGGATGTCTAATCCTGTCTTGGGTGTTTGCTTCTCAGAGGAGAAACTAATAAAGGTGTTACTGGGAGTAGTCTGAGAAATGGGGGGAGTTTGAGGACTAGCCTGGCAAAGAAGACTCTCTCTTGAGTAATATTTTGGCTCAAGGTTTCTGATACGAGGTGGCAGCTCAATTGCTGGTTGTAACCTGGAAAAATATGCCTTTAAGGGAAATGCCCTTGGAGGTATAATTTTTAATCATTTGAAAGATATGGGCCAACCACGTTTACAAGGGTTGTGGAGTTATTGCTGGTTATTGCTAGGTTGTACTGATGCCCTGCAGAGGGATAATGAGAAACAAGGGCTGTTCACAAACAGTTGAAGGTTAAGTGTGAGAGTCAGAGGACCTCTTTTGTAGTTTGTAGATACATCTTTACCTCTTTTTTCTTTCTTACCATATATTTCTAATTGATTCCAATTTGTTAATTTGCTATATTTAATACCTTTTTAAAAGATACCTTAAATGCTTTAAGGCAGGATATAGTAGTTAATTCATCTACTCACAGGCCTAATATAAGCATCAGGATGACCTTTTTAATGAGATTTTCAGCATAAGCAGGAGCAATGCCTCCTTGACTAGAGTTCCTTGATAGACACAGAGTTTGAATTCATTGTAGACGTGTCTCAAGGAATCCTGTAAAAAGAGACAACTCCCAGGGAACCATTGAGGCTTCCTTAGCCAACCATACAAAATACAAAGTAGGATCTTCCTTCCTTCCTGTCTTACTTCCTTCCAGTTTCCTTCCTTCTTTTCTTTTTTTTGTTGTTCTTTATTTCTACTGATTTATTCCAAAAAGAATTAAGGAAACCTAACCTAGAACTAGTGAAGACTGAGATGCTGTCTCTTGAAATCTCCAAATGTTCATTTTTCCAGGTTCTTAGAACTCTGATCCTAGGGTTAATTAAACCTTGAAGATAAGGCCCAGGGAGCTCATGCTTCCTAATACTCCTGCCTTGCTAGGTATCTTAGGAAGGTTTCTAGGCAGCCACAAGGACACACCAGAGCTAAGTCTAGTTCTCTATCCCAGACTCAGGGCGAATATGCTGTGCTAAGCACTATGACAAGAAATGTAAAACATACCTTCCACCTGAGTGGAAAAATAAAAAAAAATAAATAACAACAAATGAATCCCAGTGTAAGATGAAATATAGTTACATCCCAAAATTGCTCAGAGAGGAAGTAAATCAAGATGGGACAGATTTGGGCAATCAACCCATGTGAAGGAAGCTGGGAGTTCTGAAATGAGTATCATAGTGTATGCAAAGGGATGGGGGGCACAGGCCTGGCTGGAGAAATAGTTTAACATTTGGGATTGTGAGAGATAAAATTGGACAGAACTGGTCAGATCAGATTTGAGTTTATTTTGTAGGCAAAATGTAGTTACCAGGAGTTTGTCATATTGGGATTACACCTAAAATTGGGTTTGCAGAAGGGATTGGTGAAACATGAATTTCTTGTTATGATCTCAGATAGAAGCAGTAAGCATCTGAGCGTGGATGAAAACAGTAATATTGGAGACAAAGAGACAGATGAAAGGAAAACTGCAAAATAAGAATTGGCATAATTTCTCTCTCAGTTTTGTTTTGTTCTGTTTTTTGCAACTTATTTCTTCTTTCTGATCTTTTACCCTGTAATCTTCAGGTCATCTGTCTTCTCCTGTCAGTTTTTTGTCCTCTCTGCACAGGAATAGATAAATTAGTTTCACATTCTTTTTCTTTTAAATGAGCCTGTCGGGACTTCCCTGGTGGCGCAGTGGTTAAGAATTGGCCTGCCAATGCAAGGGACATGGGTTCAAGCCCTGGTCTGGGAAGATTCCACATGCTGCAGAGCAAATAAGCCCATGCACCACAGCTACTAAGCCTGAGATCTAGAGCCTGCGAGCCACAACTACTGAGCCCACGTGCCACAACTACTGAGCTCATGTCTCTAGAGCCCATGCTCTGCAACAAGAGAGGCCATTACAATGAGAAGCCCACGCACCACTGCAAAGAATAGCCCCCACGGGCAACAACTAGAGAAAGGGCCCGCACGCAGGAATGATGAACCAATGCAGCCAAAAATAAATTTAAAAATAAATAAATAAATAAATGCTCTTGTCTAAAATAAATTGAGGAGGAGCTTCAAGATGGCAGAAGAATAAGACGTTGAGATCACCTTCCTCCCCACAAATACATCAGAAATACATCTATATGTGGAACAACTCCTACAGAACACCTACTGAATGCTGGCAGAAGACCTCAGACCTCCCAAAAGGCAAGAAACTCCCCATGTACCTGGGTAGGGCAAAAGAAAAAAGAAAAAACAGAGACAAAAGAATAGGGACGGGACCTGCACCAGTGGGAGGGAGCTGTGAAGGAGGAAAGGTTTCCACACACTAGGAAGCCCCTTCGCCAGCGGAGACTGCGGGTGGTGGAGGGGGGAAGCTTTGGAGCCACGAAGAAGAGTGCAGCAACAGGGGATGTGGAGGGCAAAGCGGAGAGATTCCTGCACAGAGAATAGGTGCCGACCAGCACTCACCAGTCTGAGAGGCTTGTCTGCTCACCCGCCGGGGCGGATTGGGGTTGGGAGCTGAGGCTCAGGCTTCGGAGGTCGGATCCCAGGGAGAGGACTGGGGTTGGCTGAGTGAACACAGCCTGAAGGGGGCTAGTGCACCACAGCTAGCCGGGAGGGAGTCCAGGAAAAGGTCTGGAGCTGCCAAAGAAGCAAGAGACCATTGTTTCCTGGTACGCGAGGAGAGGGGATTAAGAGCACCGCCTATATGAGCTCCAGAGACGGGCATGAGCTGCGGCTATCAGCGCGGACCACAGGGACGGGCATGAGACGCTAAGGCTGCTGCTGCTGCCACCAAGAGGCCTGTGTGTGAGCACAGGTCACTCTCCACACCTCCCCTCCCGGGAGCCTGCGCCGCCCGCCACTGCCGGGGTCCCGTGATCCAGAGACAACTTCCCCAGGAGAACGCATGGCACACCTCAGGCTGCTGCAACATCACGCCGGCATCTGTACCCCTCTCTCCCCCCAGCCTGAGTAAGCCAGAGCCCCCGAATCAGCTGCTCCTTTAACCCCGTCCTGTCTGAGTGGGGACAGACGCCCTCAGGCAACCTACATGTAGAGGCGGGTCCAAATCCAAAGCTGAACCCCAGGAGCTGTGTGAACAAAGAAAAGAAAGGGAACTTTCTCCAAGCAGCCTCAGGAGCAGCGGATTAAATCTCCACAATCAACGTGATGTACCCTGCATCTGTGGAATACCTGAATAGACAACGAATCATCCCAAATTGAGGAGGTAGATTTTGGGAGCAACGATATATATATTTATTTCCATTTTTCTCTTTTTGTGAGTGTGTATGCTTCTGTGTGTGACTTTGTCTGTATAGCTTTGCTTTTACCATTTGTCCTGGGTTCTGTCTGTCCGTTTTTTTTGTTTTATTTTGTTTTTTTATTAAAAATATTTTTTCTTAATAATTATTTTTAAATTTTTTATATAAATAACTTTATTTTATTTTATCTTCTTCTTTCTTTCTTTCTTTTTTTTTCTCCCTTTTATTTTGAGCTGTGTGGAAGACAGGCTCTTTGGATTGGTTGCTCTCTTCTTTCTTTCTTTCTTTTTATTTTTTCATTACTTAAAAAATTTTTTAAATAATTATATTTTATTTTAATACCTTT
This sequence comes from Physeter macrocephalus, assembly GCF_002837175.3. Taxonomy (NCBI): domain Eukaryota; kingdom Metazoa; phylum Chordata; class Mammalia; order Artiodactyla; family Physeteridae; genus Physeter; species Physeter macrocephalus. Next base: position 24,664,483 of record NC_041220.1, on the reverse strand, counting down.
TATTTTATTTTACTTTATTCATTTTATCTTCTTCTTTCGTTATTTCTTTCTTCTTTTCTCCCTTTTATTCTGAGCCGTGTGGATGACAGGCTCTTGGTGCTTTAGCCAGGCATCAAGGCTGTGTCTCTGAGGTGGGAGAGCCAAGTTCAAGACACTGGTCCACAAGAGACCTCCCAGCCCCATGTAATATCAAAAGGTGAAAATCTCCCAGAGATCTCCATCTCAATGCCAAGACCCAGCTGTACTCAATGACCAGCAAGCTACAGTGCTGGACACCCTATGCCAAACAACTAGTAAGACAGGAACACAAACCCATCCATTAGCAGACAGGTTGCCTAAAATCATAATAAGGCCAGAATACCCGAAAAGACACCACCAGACATGGACCTGCCCACCAGAGACAAGATCCAGCCTCATCCACCAGAACACAGGCACAATTCCCCTCCACCAGGAAGCCTACACAAACCACTGAAACAACCTTAGCCACTGGGGACAGACGCCAAAAACAATGGGAACTACAAACATGCAGCCTATGAAAAGGAGACCCCAAATACAGTAAGTTAACCAAAATGAGAAGACAGAGAAACACACAGAAGATGAAGGAAAAAAATTAAATACAAAGAAAAAACATTAAAAGCAGCAATGGAAAAACAACAAATAACACACAAGGGAATTCCCATAAGGTTAACAGCTGATCTTTCAGCATAAACTCTGAAAGCCAGAAGGGAGTTGCAGGACATAATTAAAGTGATGAAAGGGAAAATGCTACAACCAAGATTACTCTACCCAACAAGGATCTCATTCAGATTTGAGGGAGAAATTAAAACCTTTACAGACAAGCAAAAGCTAAGAGAATTCAGCACCACCAAACCAGCGTTACAACAAATGCTAAAGCAACTTCTCTAGGCAGGAAACACAAGAGAAGGAAAAGACCTACAATAACAAACCCAAAACCATTAAGAAAATGGTAATAGAAACATACATATTGATAATTACCTTAAATGTAAATGGATTAAATGCTCCAACCAAAAGACATAGACTGAATGAATGGATACAAAAACAAGACCCGTATATATGCTGTCTACAAGAGACCCACTTCAGAACTAGGGACGCATACAGACTGAAAGTGAGGGGATGGAAAAACGAGACAAAGATGTCACAAAGAAAGAAAACTACAGACCAATATCACTGATGAACATAGATGTAAAAATCCTCAACAGAATACTAGCAAACAGAATCCAACAGCACATTAAAAGGATCATACACCATGATCAAGTGGGGCTTATCCCAGGAATGCAAGGATTCATGAATATATGCAAATAAATCAATGTGACACACCATATTAACAAACTGAAGGAGAAAAACCATATGATCAGGCTTCCCTGGTGGAGCAGTGGTTGAGAGTCCGCCTGCTGATGCAGGGGACACAATTTGTGCCCTGGTCCGGGAAGATCCGACATGCCGCGGAGCGGCTAGGCCCGTGAGCCATGGCCGCTGAGCCTGCGCATCCGGAGCCTGTGCTCCACAACGGGAGAGGCCACAACAGTGAGAGGCCTGCATACCGCAAAAAAACAAAACAAAACAAAACAACCATATGATCATCTCAATAGATGCAGAGAAAGCTTTTGACAAAATTCAACACTCATTTATGATAAAAACCTTCCAGAATGTAGGCATAGAGGGAACTTTCCTCAACATAATAAAGGCTATATATGACAAACCCACAGCCAACATCGTCCTCAATG